>NW_027011087.1:0-26324 GCF_036934945.1 Oncorhynchus masou masou | reverse complement strand
TTCATTCAGCAGTGAGAGCTACCTGGACTGGACCTCCTGGTTCTGCTTCTTGAGTTCATGGATCACCAGACTCTTGCCTCTCAGCTCTTGCTTGATGCGATGGTATCTTTGCTGTTGATACATTAAAATAATACATGATCTTTCTTATCTTCTTAGTAAAAGCTGACGAGTCAACTTTCCCCAAAGTGCAAGAAAGTTAGTCTTAGCTCGTGTGTTTTGTTGTTTTGTTGAGAACATCAACATGTCACTATGGAAACCATTACCGGAGTCATGCTGAAGCTACACTGTAAGTGATTACTGTAGCTGTAGTAAAGGATTGCAGCAAAGGCCTGTTACCTCAGGTCTGTTACCTCAGGGCTGTTACCTCAGGGCTGTTACCTCAGGCCTGTTACCTCAGGCCTGTTACCTCAGGCCTGTTACCTCAGGCCTGTTACCTCAGGTCTGTTACCTCAGGGCTGTTACCTCAGGCCTGTTACCTCAGGCCTGTTACCTCAGGCCTGTTACCTCAGGCCTGTTACCTCAGGCCTGTTACCTCAGGCATGTCGCTGCTTCTCAAGTTATTTGGATTACCTGTGGACATATTACCTCACAATGTGTGTGTTACTTAACTCAGACTGTGTGTTATCTCAGGTTGTGTGTTATCTCATGTTGTGTGTTATCTCATGTTGTATGTTATCTCAGGTTGTATGTTATCTCAGGTTGTGTTTTATCTCATGTTGTGTGTTATCTCATGTTGTATGTTATTTCATGTTGTGTGTTATCTCATGTTGTGTGTTATCTCATGTTGTATGTTATCTCAGGTTGTGTTTTATCTCATGTTGTGTGTTATCTCAGGTTGTGTGTTATCTCATGTTGTATGTTATCTCAGGTTTTGTTTTATCTCATGTTGTATGTTATCTCATGTTGTATGTTATCTCATGTTGTGTGTTATCTCATGTTGTGTGTTATCTCATGTTGTGTGTTATCTCATGTTGTGTGTTATCTCATGTTGTATGTTATCTCATGTTGTGTGTTATCTCATGTTGTATGTTATCTCATGTTGTATGTTATCTCAGGTTGTGTGTTATCTAAGGTGGTGTGTTATCTCAGGTTGTGTGTTATCTCAGGTTGTTTGTTATTTCATGTTGTGTGTTATCTCATGTTGTATGTTATCTCATGTTGTGTGTTATCTCATGTTGTATGTTATCTCATGTTGTATGTTATCTCAGGTTGTGTGTTATCTAAGGTGGTGTGTTATCTCAGGTTGTGTGTTATCTCAGGTTGTTTGTTATTTCATGTTGTGTGTTATCTCAGGTTGTGTGTTATCTCATGTTGTATGTTATCTCAGGTTGTGTGTTATCTAAGGTGGTGTGTTATCTCAGGTTGTGTGTTATCTCAGGTTGTTTGTTATTTCATGTTGTGTGTTATCTCAGGTTGTGTGTTATCTCATGTTGTATGTTATCTCAGGTTGTTTGTTATTTCATGTTGTGTGTTATTTCATGTTGTGTGTTATCTCAGGTTGTGTGTTATCTAAGGTGGTGTGTTATCTCAGGTTGTGTGTTATCTCAGGTTGTTTGTTATTTCATGTTGTGTGTTATCTCATGTTGTATGTTATCTCAGGTTGTATGTTATCTCATGTTCTGTGTTATCTCATGTTGTATGTTATCTCAGGTTGTTTATTATTTCATGTTGTGTGTTATCTCAGGTTGTGTGTTATCTCATGTTGTGTGTTATCTCAGGTTGTTTGTTATTTTATGTTGTGTGTTATCTCAGGTTGTTTGTTATTTTATGTTGTATGTTATCTCAGGTTGTGTGTTATCTCATGTTCTGTGTTATCTCAGGTTGTATGTTATCTCAGGTTGTTTATTATTTCATGTTGTGTGTTATCTCAGGTTGTATGTTATCTCAGGTTGTTTATTATTTCATGTTGTGTGTTATCTCATGTTGTATGTTATCTCAGGTTGTGTGTTATCTCAGGTTGTATGTTATCTCAGGTTGTGTGTTATCTCATGTTGTATGTTATCTCAGGTTGTGTGTTATCTCAGGTTGTGTGTTATCTCAGGTTGTGTGTTATCTCAGGTTGTATGTTATCTCAGGTTGTGTGTTATTTCATGTTGTGTGTTATCTCAGGTTGTGTGTTATCTCATGTTGTATGTTATCTCAGGTTGTGTGTTATCTAAGGTGGTGTGTTATCTCAGGTTGTGTGTTATCTCAGGTTGTTTGTTATTTCATGTTGTGTGTTATCTCATGTTCTGTGTTATCTCAGGTTGTATGTTATCTCAGGTTGTTTATTATTTCATGTTGTGTGTTATCTCAGGTTGTTTGTTATTTTATGTTGTATGTTATCTCAGGTTGTGTGTTATCTCATGTTCTGTGTTATCTCAGGTTGTATGTTATCTCAGGTTGTTTATTATTTCATGTTGTGTGTTATCTCAGGTTGTGTGTTATCTCAGGTTGTGTGTTATCTCAGGTTGTGTGTTATCTCAGGTTGTATGTTATCTCAGGTTGTGTGTTATTTCATGTTGTGTGTTATCTCAGGTTGTGTGTTATCTCATGTTGTATGTTATCTCAGGTTGTGTGTTATCTAAGGTGGTGTGTTATCTCAGGTTGTGTGTTATCTCAGGTTGTTTGTTATTTCATGTTGTGTGTTATCTCATGTTCTGTGTTATCTCATGTTGTATGTTATCTCAGGTTGTTTATTATTTCATGTTGTGTGTTATCTCAGGTTGTGTGTTATCTCAGGTTGTATGTTATCTCAGGTTGTTTATTATTTCATGTTGTGTGTTATCTCATGTTGTATGTTATCTCAGGTTGTGTGTTATCTCAGGTTGTTTGTTATTTTATGTTGTGTGTTATCTCATGTTGTGTGTTATCTCAGGTTGTGTGTTATCTCAGGTTGTTTGTTATTTTATGTTGTGTGTTATCTCATGTTGTATGTTATCTCAGGTTGTGTGTTATCTCAGGTTGTATGTTATCTCAGGTTGTGTGTTATCTCATGTTGTATGTTATCTCAGGTTGTTTATTATTTCATGTTGTGTGTTATCTCAGGTTGTGTGTTATCTCAGGTTGTTTGTTATTTTATGTTGTGTGTTATCTCATGTTGTGTGTTATCTCAGGTTGTTTGTTATTTTATGTTGTGTGTTATCTCATGTTGTGTGTTATCTCAGGTTGTGTGTTATCTCAGGTTGTGTGTTATCTCATGTTGTATGTTATCTCAGGTTGTTTGTTATTTTATGTTGTGTGTTATCTCAGGTTGTGTGTTATCTCAGGTTGTATGTTATCTCAGGTTGTGTGTTATTTCATGTTGTGTGTTATCTCAGGTTGTGTGTTATCTCATGTTGTATGTTATCTCAGGTTGTGAGTTATCTCAGGTTGTATGTTATCTCAGGTTGTATGTTATCTCAGGTTGTGTGTTATTTCATGTTGTGTGTTATCTCAGGTTGTGTGTTATCTCATGTTGTATGTTATCTCAGGTTGTGTGTTATTTCATGTTGTGTGTTATCTCAGGTTGTGTGTTATCTCATGTTGTATGTTATCTCAGGTTGTGTGTTATCTAAGGTGGTGTGTTATCTCAGGTTGTGTGTTATCTCAGGTTGTTTGTTATTTCATGTTGTGTGTTATCTCATGTTCTGTGTTATCTCATGTTGTATGTTATCTCAGGTTGTTTATTATTTCATGTTGTGTGTTATCTCATGTTGTGTGTTATCTCAGGTTGTTTGTTATTTTATGTTGTGTGTTATCTCAGGTTGTGTGTTATCTCATGTTCTGTGTTATCTCAGGTTGTATGTTATCTCAGGTTGTTTATTATTTCATGTTGTGTGTTATCTCAGGTTGTGTGTTATCTCAGGTTGTATGTTATCTCAGGTTGTGTGTTATCTCAGGTTGTGTGTTATCTCAGGTTGTGTGTTATCTCAGGTTGTGTGTTATCTCAGGTTGTGTGTTATCTCAGGTTGTGTGTTATCTCAGGTTGTGTGTTATCTCAGGTTGTGTGTTATCTCAGGTTGTATGTTATCTCAGGTTGTGTGTTATCTCAGGTTGTGTGTTATCTCATGTTGTATGTTATCTCAGGTTGTTTATTATTTCATGTTGTGTGTTATCTCAGGTTGTGTGTTATCTCAGGTTGTGTGTTATCTCAGGTTGTTTGTTATTTTATGTTGTGTGTTATCTCATGTTGTGTGTTATCTCAGGTTGTGTGTTATCTCAGGTTGTGTGTTATCTCATGTTGTATGTTATCTCAGGTTGTTTGTTATTTTATGTTGTGTGTTATCTCATGTTGTGTGTTATCTCAGGTTGTTTGTTATTTTATGTTGTTTGTTATTTTATGTTGTGTGTTATCTCATGTTGTGTGTTATCTCAGGTCTATATGCAAATGGACATTGCTATATATGGATCTGTGCCATTCACTTTGAACTGGACTGTGTTTACAACATGAGTGGTCGTGAGTAGATGTGTTTGTTTTGAGATCAAAGCGAGAGCTGTATGTAGCACATGTGCACATTTTGTTCATATTATTTTCTAGTTAGTGAGTTATTAGCCCAGTTCAAGATCATTTGTAGTCGTCAATAGGGGAGTGATTGCTTTCTACAAGACCACAAAAAGTGTACATTTCCAGACATCTTTTAAAAGCCAGTCAGGGAAAGAGATTTTGTTTTATCTTAAAGGGGCAGTGTTGTATTTTGAGACAGGCTTCAATAATTTGCCTGATTCTCTGTAATAATGGTATGGGAATAATAATGCATTTTATTGTGTAAAGTGGAGTCTTGCATCAAACAACACAACAACATTGTCAGTCAAACAGGTTCATGTCAAGCCCTGCATGTTTTATTCAAACGTCTCATGGAATGTAGACCTACACTGAACACCACCCATTGTCTGCTACTGTAGGCTGAACGATAGAACAGATATTTCCATGTTAAAATGTTATGGGATACATTTACTCCATGTTTTTGATGGTAGGCCACTCTGGTAGGCCTACAGAACGTATGATCAAATAGCTACAGTAGCCTACCTGACCACTGTTAAAACTGTAACTTAAAGAGGGTAGAGCCTCAGTGTTCACAGTAAACACGTGCTGGAAGTTGCACAGGATTTTAACAACGTTCAAGTTCGCGCTCAGCAGACCTGAAATTTGCCCCCAAAAATGGGAGGGAACATTGATGGTGAGATGTTCTATAGTGATCTGATATGGTGTGTTTACCTCAGCCCTGTGGCGGTCCCTGGACTTCTGCTCTCTCTCATCAGCTTTGATCTGAGTCAGACAGCTGAGGGTGTGGAGCTCCTCTGTGTCTGTGAGACTGTCTCATCAGCTCCTGCTCCTGTTCCACACACTGTTCTATCAGCTGTTCTATCAGCTACTGGTTGCCTATGCACACACACACGCACACACACACACACGCACACACACACACACACACACATTGGGCCAATACGCTAATCAAAATACACTACACAAGCACGCACACACACGCTCCACCTCAGCTACTGCATACACACGCACACATTAATGCTATGCACACACACACGCACGCACACACGCACACACACATTAATGCATATACAAATCAAAACACACTACACCACACAAGCACGCACACACACACACACACACACACACGCACACACACACGCACACACACACGCACACACGCATACACACATGCACACACACACACATTAATGCATATGTGAATCAAAACACACTACACATGCACACACACACACACGTTTATGCCTTACACAAATCAAAAACACACACAAACACGCACAACACAAACATATACACACACGCACACACACACACACATGTTACAAAACTACACAAGATGAATCAACAAATCAAAAACACACACAAACACACAAATTCAAACATATGCTTTTTACCTGATGAATCAAGTTTCTCTTCAGCTTGTCCACTTCTAACTGTATCTCCTGTCTTGTCTTCAGAATCCTGTCACTTTTGGGTTTGACATCCCTCTGTAACAACAACAACCTCTCCTAGTATTAATGTCTCTAAACAGATATGACCTGTCTCTATAACAACAACCTCTCCTAGCCCACAGTCTCTAAACAGATATGACCTGTCTCCAACCTCTCCTAGTATTAATGTCTCTAAACAGATATGACCTGTCTCTATAACAACAACCTCTCTAGTATTAAAGTCTCTAAACAGATATGACCTGTCTCTATAACAACAACCTCTCCTAGTATTACAGTCTCTAAACAGATATAACAACAACCTCCTAGACCTGATATGACCTGTCTATAACAACAACCTCTCCTAGTATTAATGTCTCTAAAACAGATATGACCTGTCTCTAACAACCTCTCCTTAAAGTCTCCTAAACAGATATGACCTGTCTCTATATCAACAACCTCTCCTAGTATTACAAACAGATATGACCTGTCTCTATAACAACCTCTCCTAGTATTACAGTCTCTCCTAAACAGATATGACCTGTCTCTATAACAACAACCTCTCCTAGTATTAAAGTCTCTAAACAGATATGACCTGTCTCTATAACAACAACCTCTCCTAGTATTACAGTCTCTAAACAGATATGACCTGTCTCTATAACAACCTCTCCTACCTCTAAACAGATATGACTGTCTCTAGTATTACAGTCTCTAAACAGATATGACCTGTCTCTATAACAACAACCTCTCCTAGTATTAAAGTCTCTAAACAGATATGACCTGTCTCTATAACAACAACCTCTCCTAGTATTACAGTCTCTAAACAGATATGACCTGTCTCTATAACAACAACTCCTAGTATTAAAGTCTCTAAACAAATATGACCTGTCTCTATAACAACAACCTCTCCTAGTATTACAGTCTCTAAACAGATATGACCTGTCTCTATAACAACAACCTCTCCTAGTATTACAGTCTCTAAAACCTGTCTCTATAACAACCTCTCCTAGTATTAATGTCTCCTAAACAGATATGACCTGTCTCTATAACAACAACCTCTCCTAGTATTAAAGTCTCTAAACAGATATGACCTGTCTCTATAACAACAACCTCTCCTAGTATTAAAGTCTCTAAACAGATATGACCTGTCTCTATAACAACAACCTCTCTCTAAACAGATATATTAAACAACCTCTCTCCTACTCTAAACAGATATGACCTGTCTCTACAGCAACCTCTCTAGTATTAATGTCAAACAGATATGACCTGTCTCTGTAACAACAACCTCTCCTAGTATTACAGTCTCTAAACAGATATGACCTGTCCTCTATATTAATGTCTCTAAACAGATATGACCTGTCTCTATAACAAAAACCTCTCCCTGTCTCTATAACAACCTCTCCTAGTATTAGTCTCTAAACAGATATGACCTGTCTCTATAACAACAACCTCTCCTAGTATTAAAGTCTCTAAACAGATATGACCTGTCTCTATAACAACAACCTCTCCTAGTATTAAAGTCTCTAAACAGATATGACCTGTCTCTATAACAACAACCTCTCCTAGTATTAAAGTCTGTCTAAACAGATATGACCTGTCTCTATAACAAAAACCTCTCCTAGTATTAAAGTCTCTAAACAGATATGACCTCTATAACAACAACAACCTCTCTGTTCTATAACAACAACCTCTCCTAGTATTAATGTCTCTAAACAGATATGACCTGTCTCTATAACAACAACCTCTCCTAGTATTAAAGTCTCTAAACAGATATGACCTGTCTCTATAACAACAACCTCTCCTAGTATTACAGTCTCTAAACAGATATGACCTGTCTCTATAACAACAACCTCTCCTAGTATCTCTAAACAGATATGACCTGTCTCTATAACAACAACCTCCCTAGTATTACAGTCTCTAAACAGATATGACCTGTCTCTATAACAACAACCTCTCCCTAGTATTATCTCTAAACAGATATGACCTGTCTCTATAACAACAACCTATTTAATGTCTCTAAACAGATATGACCTGTCTCTATAACAAAACCTCTCCTAGTATTAATGTCTCTAAACAGATATGACCTGTCTCTATAACAACAACCTCTCCTAGTATTAAAGTCTCTAAACAGATATGACCTGTCTCTATAACAACAACCTCCTAGTATTACAGTCTCTAAACAGATATGACCTGTCTCTATAACAACAACCTCTCCTAGTATTACAGTCTCTAAACAGATATGACCTGTCTCTATAACAACAACCTCTCCTAGTATTACAGTCTCTAAACAGATATGACCTGTCTCTATAACAACCTCTCCTAGTATTACAGTCTCTAAACAGATATGACCTGTCTCTATAACAACAACCTCTCCTAGTATTAAAGTCTCTAAACAGATATGACCTGTCTCTATAACAACAACCTCTCCTAGTATTACAGTCTCTAAACAGATATGACCTGTCTCTATAACAACAACCTCTCCTAGTATTACAGTCTCTAAACAGATATGACCTGTCTCTATAACAACCTCTCCTAGTATTAATGTCTCTAAACAGATATGACCTGTCTCTATAACAACAACCTCTCCTAGTATTAATGTCTCTAAACAGATATGACCTGTCTCTATAACAACAACCTCTCCTAGTATTAAAGTCTCTAAACAGATATGACCTGTCTCTATAACAACAACCTCTCCTAGTATTACAGTCTCTAAACAGATATGACCTGTCTCTATAACAACAACCTCTCCTAGTATTAAAGTCTCTAAACAGATATGACCTGTCTCTATAACAAAAACCTCTCCTAGTATTAAAGTCTCTAAACAGATATGACCTGTCTCTGTTTGAGCACAAATACTGTAGAAGAACAAGAATGTATTGTCCTTTTTAGATCACAGCAACAAAGCAGTTATTACAGAGCGGCTGTTATTACCATTATTACCACTATTTCCATGGCTGCCTTCCAAATGGTACACTATTCCCTAACATAGCACCTTTTTTTCTAAGAGTACTATCTAGAACATAAAAGGGTTCTTGACTCTGTCCCCATGAAGAACACTTTGAAGAATCCTATTTGGTTCCAGATAGAACCCTTTTGGGTTACACGTAGAACCCTTTCCACAGAGGGTTCTACATGGAACCCAAAAGGTTCTTTCTACCTGGAACTATAAAGGGTTCTTCTATGGACACCGAAGAACACTTTTGGAACCCTTTTTTTCCTAAGAGTGTGCCCGACTTTTACAGTAGTGCCCCATTGTCAGGAACAGGGTTCCATTGGGGGCCCCTTCCCTCCGTTGCATTGTGTTTTATACAACTGTGGCAGACGGCGAAGCTCAATCAGATCAGAATTCACCTGAGGAAATAAATAATGACAGATAAATCATTGGATTGAGTTCATAAAAACCGGGAGAACATTATATTGTGTAAGGTTTCCTTCATTAATAGGGGAAGTTCCACATGCGTCACTACACCAACGCCTGTCATGTTTTATGGTGTAAAATCTGCTGATGCTTTTCCAGTTTCCCTCTCTGTCTGTCACTCATGTCCCATGTGGACATGTATAATCCTGTGAGTGACGTGTGTCATTGCCACTTTGATCTCTGGACACATCATCAAGGAAGAGGCGAATGAGGGGATGACATGCCAACCAATTCAAATCTATAAAATAACAGCTTTTAAAGTGAGAAAGAGATACCGTTACATAGTCCATACATATTGAAAGTGGAGGTCGTGCAGGAGCTGTGTGGACCAGAACACTGTGGGCCTGTTTGGTGTTAGTGTGTGAACTGTGAACTAACTGTAGACTTGGTCTTGTCATGCAGTAGCTGTGTGTGGACCAGAACACTGTGGGCCTGTTTGGTGTTAGTGTGTGAACTGTGAACTAACTGTAGACTTGGTCTTGTCATGCAGTAGCTGAGTGTGGACCAGAACACTGTGGGCCTGTTTGGTGTTAGTGTGTGAACTGTGAACTAACTCTGTAGACTTGGTCTTGTCATGCAGGAGCTGAGTGTGGACCAGAACACTGTGGGCCTGTTTGGTGTTAGTGTGTGAACTGTGAACTAACTGTAGACTTGGTCTTGTCATGCAGGAGCTGAGTGTGGACCAGAACACCGTGGGCCTGTTTGGTGTTAGTGTGTGAACTGTGAACTAACTGTAGACTTGGTCTTGTCATGCAGTAGCTGAGTGTGGACCAGAACACTGTGGGCCTGTTTGGTGTTAGTGTGTGTGAACTAACTGTAGACTTGGTCTTGTCATGCAGGAGCTGAGTGTGAACCAGAACACTGTGGGCCTGTTTGGTGTTGGTGTGTGAACTGTGAACTAACTGTAGACTTGGTCTTGTCATGCAGTAGCTGAGTGTGGACCAGGACACTGTGGGCCTGTTTGGTGTTAGTGTGAACTGTGAACTAACTGTAGACTTGGTCTTGTCATGCAGGAGCTGAGTGTGAACCAGAACACTGTGGGCCTGTTTGGTGTTAGTGTGTGAACTGTGAACTAACTGTAGACTTGGTCTTGTCATGCAGTAGCTGAGTGTGGACCAGAACACTGTGGGCCATGTTTGGTGTTAGTGTGTGAACTTCTTCAGACTTGGTCTTGTCATGCAGGACGGTCCCTGAACAAGTGCTGTGGGCCTGTTTGTGCCAGGCTGTGAACTGTGAACTAACTGTAGACTTGGTCTTGTCATGCAGGAGCTGAGTGTGGACCAGAACACTGTGGGCCTGTTTGGTGTTAGTGTGTGAACTGTGAACTAACTGTAGAGAGTCATGCAGTAGCTGAGACAGAACACTGTGGGCCTGTTTGGTGTTAGTGTGTGGTGTGAACTAACCGTAGACTTGGTCTTGTCATGCAGGAGCTGTGTGGACAGAACACTGTGGGCCTGTTTGGTGTTAGTGTGTGAACTGTGGGAACTAACTGTAGACTTGGTCTTGTCATGCAGTAGCTGAGTGTGGACCAGAACACTGTGGGCCTGTTTGGTGTTAGTGTGTGAACATAACTAACTGTAGACTTGGTCTTGTCATGCAGGAGCTGAGTGTGGACCAGAACACTGTGGGCCTGTTTGGTGTTAGTGTGAGAACTGTGAACTAACTGAGAGGTCTTGTCATGCAGGAGCTGAGTGTGGACCAGAACACTGTGGGCCTGTTTGGTGTTAGTGTGTGAACTGTGAAAACTGTAGACTTGGTCTTGTCGTGCAGGACTGTGTGGACCAGAACACTGTGGGCCATTATCATTGTTCCCTGTGAACACAGCACTTGGTCCCCTCATGCAGTAGCTGAGTCTGGACCAGCGCGTCCTGGAACCATTTGATAGCAGCTCCAAGCTCTCTGAGCTGACGGTCTCTCTCACGCTGCTTTGTGCCAGACTCTCATGCACGGTCTTCCTTTCCATGATGCAATGGCCTGTATTGTGTCCGTCCTTGTGCAAATAGAGGCCAGAGAGGGAGAAACAGGCCCTGCACACAGGTCCCAGTGGGGGACATACACAGCAGTTGTGGTTCTGAGAGACAGCATCTGGACTAATGGGGACATATTACAGACCTAATGCATCCAGAGGGACATCACAGATGATTGAGAAACATACAGTCAAAATGAATGTGGGACACAGGGATAATTAGCAAATGTTCTGACTCTTTCTGACACATCAAGCAAAGTCTGTTCTGTGCATGAGGACACAGAACATTTTGTGTTTTTATGCATTGTTATTATTCTGTTGGGAAATACACAGAGAGAGAAATAGAGCAAGATGGTGGGAACTCATCAAAACCCCATTATCCAGGGATTTCCCACAGCACTGTCCCCTTATATCTGCCGGCCTAATATGAACCAGTAAGACAAGGCAGTGATATGGTTCCCATCTATCAACAGTGTTATGTACAGTTGAAGTCGGCCAAGTTAAAACACCCTAGGTTGGAGTCATTAAAACTTGTTTTTCTGAACCACATCCACTGTCACCTAATGCATCCACATCTGATTGAAAACCTTGTCAAAATGTGGGGGATTTAGAAAATGTTCTGACTCTTTCAGGACACATCAAGCTCTGTCTGTTCTGTTATTTTCCCAGCATTTTGTGTTTTTATGTATTGTGTTTATTCTGTCTCCTCTGAGCCAAGATGTATCAATATCCTGGGTTTACCTCACGTCAATAAAATCTGAGCCAGTGTATGTATCCCTGTGTTTCCTGTCTTGAAGTGTATTTATCATACCTGTTGTTTAAAACTTGTTTTTCTCTGTCACGCCAGATCTGTTTCACCTGTCCTTGTGTTTCCTCAGGCGTCTCTTAGCCAGTGTATTTATCCCTGTGTTTCCTGTCTCTCTGAGCCAGTGTATTTATCCCTGTTTTCCTGTCTCTCTGAGCCAGTGTATTTATCCCTGTGTTTCCTGTCTCTCTGTGCCAGTGTATTTATCCCTGTTTTCCTGTCTCTCTGTGCCAGTGTATTTATCCCTGTGTTTCCTGTCTCTCTGTGCCAGAGTATCTATCCCTGTGTTTCCTGTCTCTCTGTGCCAGAGTATCTATCCCTGTGTTTCCTGTCTCTTTGTGCCAGTTCATCTTGTATGTTTCCGAGTCAACCAGCGTTTTTCCCATTCTCCTGCTTTTTGCATTCTCCTTTTTCTAGCCCTCCCGGTTTTGACCCTTGTCTGTTCTGGACTCTGTACCCGCCTGCCTGACCTCGAGCCTGTCTGGACTCTGATCTGACCTCAATCCTATAGAAAATGTGTGGGCAGAACTGAAAAAGCGTGTGCGAGCAAGGAGGCCACCTTGACTCAGTTACACCAGCTCTGTCAGGGAGGAATGGGCCAAAATTCACCCAAATTATTGTGTGAAGCTTGTGGAAGGCTACCGAAACGTTTGACCCAAGTTATATAATTTAAGGGCAATGCAACCAAATACTAATTGAGTGTATGTAAACTTCTGACCCACTGGGAATGTGATGAAAGAAATCAAATCTGAAATAAATAATAATAATAATTATTCAATTATTCTGATATTTCACATTCTTAAAATAAAGTGTTGATCCTAACTGACCTAAGACAGGGAATTTTTTACTATGATTAAATGTCAGGAATTGTGAAAAACGGAGTTTAAATGTATCTGGCGAAGGTGCATGTAAGCTTCCGACTTCAACTGTTTGTACTATCGCTGCATACAGATGCTGCTCCAGATACATGGACATTGTCTGCCGCCAGTCCTGTACCTCTGTCCCATCATAATGACCTCCCTTCTCCTTGGTCATCTCCTGCTCTTTCTGCAGCATGCTGTGTTCCCTCTCGGCAGCCTCCAGGTGTGCCCTGCGCCCCTCCACCTGCCTCCTCACCTCCCTCTTCTCCTCCTCCAGGGAGCGACAGCGGGCCTCCGTCATCTTCTGCAGAGCCGCCACCTCAGACAGCTGCTCGTCTAGGCCGCTCATTTTCTCAACCTCCCTGGCCACCACAGAGGAAGACATACATGACACCAGGCTGGTAGACTGTAGGCTTAACCCAGCGTAGCAAAACAGCCTGCAAAGATGTCATTCCAGACAGTTTTGACAGAGACATTGGTCTGTAGGGTAAGCCGTTTAACTCTTGGTAGGTGCCCAAAACTGTGGACTGGTTCAAGATTTATGTTGGGAGCCTCCCTTCCATGACTCATGAACATGGCCTTACTTCCTGCTTCAGTAGCTACAGAGTTAGTTATGAAGGTTATGTACAGCACATCACCAATACATGAATTCATAGCCAGCCACATCTTACGTACATCTTTTTCCTGTTGATCCTCTCAATCTCCCTTCCCAACTGGCCAGGCACAGACAGAAGCTGGGCCAACTCAGCCTGGTGACACAAGACAACACACCGTAGAGAAGGACATTATAGGAAGACTAATGAGCTCTTCTACTTCAATGTTCTATGTTGTTTTAAACACAAGACTGACCCTACCACCCTCTGCCTCCCCTCTGCCCCCCTCCCTCTGCCCCCTCCCTCTGCCCCCTCCCTCTGCCCCTCCCTCTGCCTTCCCTCTGCCCTCCCTCTGCCCTCCCTCTGCCTTCCCTCTGCCCCCTCCCTCTGCCCCCCTCCCTCTGCCCACCCTCTGCCCACCCTCTGCCCTCCCTCTGCTCCCCTCCCTCTGTCCTCCCACTCTGCCTTCCCTCTGCCTTCCCTCTGCCTTCCCTCTGCCCTTCCCTCTGCCTTCCCCTCTGCCCTCTCCAACCTGTCACCTGGTTTGTTTACTATGCTGTCCTTCTTGTGGTCCAGTTCTCTCTGCTCCCTGGTCATCAGTTTGTTTCTGGCCTCCATGTCCTCCAGCAGGCTGTGTATCTCCTGTCTCCTCTGAGACACCTCCTTCCTCAGCTCCTCACTGCTGTCCTTCAGGGCCTTCGCACGCTTCTCCAGCTCCTGAGGACACACCAGGGGCAATGGCTTATGGGACATACAAAATACATCAACATTGACACAAATACACATTAATGCAAGTGCAAATCATGGAGACACACACGGTACTGTGCCAGCTATTTGAAGGGGATATCAAAGGTAATAGCTGGCCGTGACTTTCCTGGGAGTCTGATTATACATCCATGTGATTATAGTGTAGCTGTACTGGGTGTTAAAAGGTAACTACTATTTAACTGTAACCAAACCAACTGTAATAACAAGTTCATTAAAGGAGTAATGTAAAATATCATTAGATCATTGATCGGGCCTCTCTTAGTGGTCGACACAGAACCATGTATGGTACCACAACCCGGTGACAACGAGGAGACTGAACCGCAAAGAAGCCAGCCTCATCAATCAAGCATTTGGACAAGGATGCCTCCCAGCAAAGACACTGTCTGTTTCTCTGTCCTCTCACTGTGTGTGTCATTTCTCTGCTTCTACATGAGGGATTTACTGCTGTAGGTGACACGAAGGAATGTCATGCTGTGGTGCCAGGTGTATGATGGGACAGATCGTGTGAATGACTACCAACGGGAGAGAAATCTGTGACTGTTGCACTGAGATACTTACAACTGGTTTGGGTTGAGACTCATACTCTTTCTCCAGGCAAAGCTTCTCTTCTGTGAGACTGTAAACAGACACGGCATCATTTACAGCATGTGTCAGACTCCTTCCATGGAGGGCCGAGTGTCTGCAGGCTTTCACTCTTCACTAATTACCAAGGAACTCCCCTTACCTGGTTGTCTAGGTCTTAATTGAAAAGAAAAACCTAAAACCCACAGACACTAGGACCTCCGTGGAACGATGTCGACACCCCTGATTTAGAGGAAGGAACAAGAGGAAGGACCTTGAACATAAATTCTCAGAAATACAGAGAAGATGTAAAAGTGACCAACGTTGACGACAAGCTTAGAAACAAGTGGCTGTGCAATATGCTCAAGTAACCTTTCCTCGGCCTTAGCTCAACTCCCCTAACACAGTGGTGGAGGACAGACGACCAGGGTTCTACTGTAACTCAGTTGATAAAAACAGGCAGGGAAATATAGCCATGTAGCCATACTGAAAATATGTATTGCTTTCAGAAAAGTGTTGGTCAAATTCTAGAGAGTTTCATCTGAGTGAAACCGTGATTAGTCAGTGGTTGCTACTATGTAGAAGGTTCAACTGAGTTCAACTGTTGACAGGGTTCAGATATTTAAGTCCAGCGGTAGATATTAAATTCCTGACACTTATAAAATATCCTCAGTGAGAAATTGCTGGGTGGATAGACAGCCCTGCAGGCTACTTTCACAGCACTTGTGTTGCTTCCTGGTCATCTGTAAAATACTGCATTGAAGCTAAAATGACTGACAGTTGAATTTCTGTCTGGCTTGTGATCAAGGGCTTAACATTGCACATCTGAAGACATATCTTCCCAGTGAGCATCTGTCTGTCGTGTGGAGGGTAGTTCACCAGAGGAAGAGTGGAGGCTGCCAAACAGAGACTGTCAGAGCTATACGCATCCACAAGATAATATACAACAAGAGACAGCCGAGTTCATTACAACATCTAGTCAGAATGCAATGTAAGCAATGGTTTTCATTTAGCCTCATATTTCAATTACTGCTGTAGGTCTACTCATCTTAACAAGAGAAACAACATTTACCCACAGATACGAAGGTCATATCTTCAAGAACAATGTGAATATCATTTACCCACAGATACGAAGGTCATATCTTCAAGAACAATGTGAATATCATTTACCCACAGATAGGAAGGTCATATCTTTAGGAACAATGTGAATATCATTTACCCACAGATAGGAAGGTCATATCTTCAGGAACAATGTGAATATCATTTACCCACAGATAGGAAGGTCATATCTTCAGGAACAATGTGAATAACATTTACCCACAGATATGAAGGTCATATCTTCAGGAACAATGTGAATATCATTTACCCACAGATAGGAAGGTCATATCTTCAGGAACAATGTGAATATCATTTACCCACAGATAGGAAGGTCATATCTTCAGGAACAATGTGAATATCATTTACCCACAGATATGAAGGTCATATCTTCAGGAACAATGTGAATATCATTTACCCACAGATAGGAAGGTCATATCTTCAGGAACAATGTGAATATCATTTACCCACAGATAGGAAGGTCATATCTTCAGGAACAATGTGAATATCATTTACCCACAGATAGGAAGGTCATATCTTCAGGAACAATGTGAATATCATTTACCCACAGATATGGAAGGTCATATCTTCAGGGAACAATCTTCAGGAACAATGTGAATATCATTTACCCACAGATAGGAAGGTCATATCTTCAGGAACAATGTGAATATCATTTACCCACAGATAGGAAGGTCATATCTTTAGGAACAATGTGAATATCATTTACCCACAGATAAGAAGGTCATATCTTTACCCACAGATAGGAAGGTCAATCTTCAGTGAATATCATTTACCCACAGATAGGAAGGTCATATCTTCAGGAACAATGTGTTCTAGGCCCCATCCCTGGTGAATCATAGTGTGCGTCTCAAAATGGTACCTAATCTCTATGTAGTGCACTACTTTTGACCAGAGCCCTATGGTCCCTGGTCTAATGTAGTGCATTATATAGAGAATAAGTGCCATTTGGGACAGCCATAACCATATTCTAGTCCTTGCTGATTAAATGACTGATGAAAAGAGACCTTTCCTTTCATGTCCTCTTTCTTTGTTTTTTACACAAGCTTGTTTCATCAGTTGCTAAGCAATGTTCCAATGGCCTCTCCGTGGCCTTTCTAACTGTGTGTGTTGTGCAGAGAGAGGACAGCGGCGTTCTTTTCCGTGTTTCGGAGGCGTGTTTGACCTTTCGGACACAAGGACAGGAGTGTTGTTGAGAACAAGTGGAGAAGACTAGTGACACAGCTGGCTAGAGCCAGAGGCACACCTAATAATGAATCATTTGGTGGGTTATATTTGTCCTGTTTCATTATACGCGTGTGTGAAATAGAAATATGTTTATTGCATATCCCCCTGAGACACCCTCAGAGACTGGGGTCACAGCCAGGGTCAGCCATTATCAACAGCAACCTTGGAGCAATTAGGGTTAAGGGCCTTGTCAAGGGCACAATGGCAGATTGTTCACTTTGTCGCTAAGGGATTCGAACTAGCGACCTTTCAGTTACTGGCCCAACGCTCTTACCCCTAGGCTACATGCCGCACATACCACTTCCAGGACTGACTGGACTAAAATGGCTCAAGAGCTGGGCATACCCTTAACCTCAGACAGAGACAGACATACACAAAGACAGACACACAGACAGATAGACACACAGAGAGATAGACACACAGATAGACAGATAGACACACAGACACACACACAGACAGACACACAGACAGATAGACACACAGAGAGATAGACACACAGACTGACAGATAGACACACACACACAGACAGACAGATAGACACACAGACACACACACACAGACAGACACACAGACAGATAGACACACAGAGAGATAGACACACAGACAGACACACAGACAGACAGACACACAGACAGATAGACACACAGACAGATAGACACACAGACACACACACACAGACAGACAGATAGACACACAGACACACACACACAGACAGACAGATAGACACACACACACAGACAGACAATCTCTCTCTCTCTCTCCGCTAGGCTCTAGTCAGTGTGTGTGTCCTCACCACTCTAGCTGGTAGTTCATCTGGTAGTCCCTCTCCTCTGCCTGCCGCAGGTCGTTGTGGGACTTGAGGAGCTGCTGTCGCATGCGGCTGACCTCTGTGTCCGGCCCCTCAGGGAACTGCTCAGCCATCTCCAGATCTCTCTGCTGGCGCTCCAGCTCTGCTCTGAACCGCTTGGCCTCCTGCAGCAGCCGGATCTCTGACTGCTGAGAGCTGGGGTGGGGAGATGGGAGTCACAGACAGATCTCTGACTGCTGAGAGCTGGGGTGGGGAGATGGGAGTCACAGACAGATCTCTGACTGCTGAGAGCTGGGGTGGGGAGATGGGAGTCACAGACAGATGCTCTGACTGCTAAAGAGAGCTGGGGTGGGGAGATGAGAGTCACAGACAGACACAGGTACTTATGGGTCATATGACAGGGCAGACATGTGGTCAGTTGGCTCAGCTCATCACCCTCAGGTAGGAGGGGAATCACACAGGTCCTAGTGGCACACAGACACAGATGCTGGTAGGGACCAGGGTAGTTATGCACTGAGTCTACAAAACAATAAGAACACCTTCCCAATATTGAGTTGCACCCTCTTGTGCCCTCAGAACAGCCTCAATTCCCCAGGGCGTGGACTCTACAAGGTGTCTAAAGAGTTCCACAGGGAGGCTGGCCCATGTTGGCTCCAATGCTTCCCACAGTTGTGTCAAATTGGCTGGATGTCCTTTGTGTGGTGGACCATTCTTGATACACACAGGAAACTGTTGAAAAACCCAGCAGTGTTGCAGTTCTTAACACAAACCGGTCCTCCTGGTACCTACTACCAGACCCTGTTCAAAGGCACTTATTTTGTCTTGCCCATTCACCCTCTGAATGGCACACAGACACAATCCATGTCTCAACTGTCTCAAGGCTTAATACTCCTTATTTAACCGGTCTCCTCCCCTCCATCTACACTGACTGAAGTGGATTTAACAGGTAACATCAATAAGGGATCATATCTTTAACCGGTCTCCTCCCCTTCATCTACACTGACTGAAGTGGATTTAACCTCTTACATCTATGGGGGCGCTATTTCATTATTGGATAAAAAAACGTGCCCGTTTTAAGCGCAATATTTTGTCACAAAAAGATGCTCGACTATGCATATAATTGATAGCTTTCGAAGAAAACACTCTGACGTGTCCAGAACTACCAAGATATTTTCTGTGCGTGCCCTAGAACGTGAGCTTCAGGCAAAACCAAGATGAGACGGCATCCAGGAAATGAGCAGGATTTTGAGGCTCTGTTTTCCATTGTCTCCTTATATGGCTGTGAATGCGAGAGGAATGAGTCTGCCCTTTCTGTCGTTTCCCCAAGGTGTCTGCAGCATTGTGACGTATTTGTAGGCAGATCATTGGAAGATTGACCATAAGAGACCACATTTACCAGGTGTCCGCCCGGTGTCCTGCGCCGAAATTGGTGCGCAAAGTCAGCTGCCAGTATTTTTCCATGGGATACAGAGAGGAAAGCAAGCTTCCACAAACTGCATATCAATGAAGAGATATGTGAAAAAACACCTTGAGGATTGATTCCAAACAACGTTTGCCATGTTTCAGTCGATATTATGTAGTTAATCCGGAAAAAGTTTTACGTTGTAGGTGACTGAATTTTCGGTTCGTTTCGGTAGCCAGATGCAATGTAGAAAGCGGAACGATTTCTCCTACACTGACGCTTTCAGGAAAAACTGCGCATTTGGTATGTAACTGAGAGTCTCCTCATTGAAAACATCAGAAGCTCTTCAAAGGTAAATGATTTTATTTATTTGGTTATCTGGTTTTTGTGAAAATGTTGCATGCTAAATGCTACTCAAAATGCTATGCTAGCTTTGCATACTCTTACACAAATTAGTCCAATTTCTATGGTTCAAAGCATATTTTGAAAATCTGAGATGACAGTGTTGTTAAGAAAAGGCTAAGCTTGAGAGCAGACGCATTATTTTAATTTTTATTTGCGATTTTCAGAAATCGTTAACGTTGCGTTATGCTAATGAGCCTGAGGCTTTAGTCACGATCCCGGATCCGGGATGGGGGGAGTTCAGAGGGTAACATCAATAAGGGATCATATCTTTAACCTGTCTCCTCCCCTCCACTCCTGACTGAAGAGGATTTAACAACTGACATCAATAAAGGATCATATCTTTAACCTGTCTCCTCCCCTCCATCTCACACTGACTGAAGTGGATTTAACCGGTAACATCAATAAGGTATCATATCTTTAACCTGTCTCTCCCCTTCAGCTACACTGGCTTCAAGTGGATTTAACAGGTAACATCAATAAAAGGGATCATATCTTTAACCTGTCTCCTCCCTCCATGCTACACACGGTACTGAAGTGGGTCATGTTAAACAGGTAACATCGATAAGGGATCATGTCTTAAACCGGTACTCCTCCCCGTCATGCTAAACAGGTACTGAAGTGGTCATGTTAAACAGGTAACATCTAATAGGGTATCATGTCTTAAACCGGTACTCCTCCCCGTCATGCTACACAGGTACTGAAGTGGTCATTTTAAACAGGTAACATCGATAAGGGATCATGTCTTAAACCGGTCTCCTCCCCTCCATCTACACTGACTGAGGTGCATGTTAAACAGGTAACATCAATAAGGGATCATGTCTTAAACCGGTCTCACTCCCCTTCATCTACACTGGACTGAAGTAGGATTTAACAGGTAACATCAATAAGGGATCATATCTTTAACCTGTCTCCCTCCTTCATCTACACTGACTGAAGTGGATTTAACAGGTAACATCAATAAGGGATCATATCTTTAACCTGTCTCCTCCCCTTCATCTACACTGGCTGAAGAGGATTTAACAGGTAACATCAATAAGGGATCATATCTTTAACCTGTCTCCTCCCCTTCATCTACACTGACTGAAGTGGATTTAACAGGTAACATCAATAAGGGATCATATCTTTAACCTGTCTCCTCCCCTCCATCTACACTGACTGAAGAGGATTTAACAGGTAACATCAATATGGGATCATATCATTCACCTGGATTCACCTGGTCAGTCTGTCATGGAAAAAATATCATGTTCATAATGTTTTTTATACTGGTGGGTCATGTTAAACAGGTACTGATGGGTCATGTTAAACAGGTACTGATGGGTCATGTTAAACAGGTACTGATGGGTCATGTTAAACAGGTACTGATGGGTCATGTTAAACAGGTACTGATGGGTCATGTTAAACAGGTACTGATGGGTCATGTTAAACAGGTACTGATGGGTCATGTTAAACAGGTACTGATGGGTCATGTTAAACAGGTACTGATGGGTCATGTTAAACAGGTACTGATGGGTCATTTTAAACAGGTACTGATGGGTCATTTTAAACAGGTACTGATGGGTCATTTTAAACAGGTACTGATGGGTCATGTTAAACAGGTACTGATGGGTCATGTTAAACAGGTACTGATGGGTCATGTTAAACAGGTACTGATGGGTCATGTTAAACAGGTACTGATGGGTCATGTTAAACAGGTACTGATGGGTCATGTTAAACAGGTACTGATGGGTCATGTTAAACAGGTACTGGTGGGTCATTTTAAACAGGTACTGGTGGGTCATGTTAAACAGGTACTGATGGGTCATGTTAAACAGGTACTGATGGGTCATGTTAAACAGGTACTGATGTGTCATGTTAAACAGGTACTGATGGGTCATGTTAAACAGGTACTGATGGGTCATTTTAAACAGGTACTGGTGGGTCATGTTAAACAGGTACTGGTGGGTCATGTTAAACAGGTACTGGTGGGTCATGTTAAACAGGTACTGATGGGTCATGTTAAACAGGTACTGATGGGTCATGTTAAACAGGTACTGATGGGTCATTTTAAACAGGTACTGATGGGTCATGTTAAACAGGTACTGATGGGTCATGTTAAACGAGGTACTGATGGTCATGTTGAACAGGTACTGATGGGCCATGTTAAACAGGTACTGATGGGTCATGTTAAACAGGTACTGATGGGTCATGTTAAACAGGTACTGATGGGTCATGTTAAACAGGTACTGATGGGTCATTGTTAAACAGGTACTGATGGGTCATGTTAAACAGGTACTGATGGGTCATGTTAAACAGGTACTGATGGGTCATGTTAAACAGGTACTGGTGGGTCATGTTAAACAGGTACTGATGGGTCATGTTAAACAGGTACTGATGGGTCATGTTAAACAGGTACTGATGGGTCATTGTTACAACAGGTACTGATGGGTCATGTTAAACGAGGTACTGGTGGGTCATGTTAAACAGGTACTGATGGGTCATGTTAAACAGGTACTGATGGGTCATGTTAAACAGGTACTGATGGGTCATGTTAAACAGGTACTGATGGGTCATTTTAAACAGGTACTGATGGGTCATTTTAAACAGGTACTGATGGGTCATGTTAAACAGGTACTGATGGGTCATGTTTAAACAGGTACTGATGGGTCATGTTAAACAGGTACTGATGGGTCATGTTAAACAGGTACTGATGGGTCATGTTAAACAGGTACTGATGGGTCATGTTTAAACAGGTACTGATGGGTCATGTTAAACAGGTACTGATGGGTCATGTTAAACAGGTACTGATGGGTCATTTTAAACAGGTACTGATGGGTCATGTTAAACAGGTACTGATGGGTCATGTTAAACAGGTACTGATGGGTCATTTTAAACAGGTACTGATGGGTCATGTTAAACAGGTACTGATGGGTCATGTTAAACAGGTACTGATGGGTCATGTTAAACAGGTACTGATGGGTCATGTTAAACAGGTACTGATGGGTCATGTTAAACAGGTACTGATGGGTCATGTTAAACAGGTACTGATGGGTCATTTTAAACAGGTACTGATGGGTCATTTTAAACAGGTACTGATGGGTCATGTTAAACAGGTACTGATGGGTCATGTTAAACAGGTACTGATGGGTCATGTTAAACAGGTACTGATGGGTCATGTTAAACAGGTACTGATGGGTCATGTTAAACAGGTACTGATGGGTCATGTTAAACAGGTACTGGTGGGTCATGTTAAACAGGTACTGATGGGTCATGTTAAACAGGTACTGATGGGTCATTTTAAACAGGTACTGATGGGTCATGTTAAACAGGTACTGATGGGTCATGTTAAACAGGTACTGATGGGTCATGTTAAACAGGTACTGATGGGTCATGTTAAACAGGTACTGATGGGTCATGTTAAACAGGTACTGATGGGTCATGTTAAACAGGTACTGATGGGTCATTTTAAACAGGTACTGATGGGTCATGTTAAACAGGTACTGATGGGTCATGTTTAAACAGGTACTGATGGGTCATGTTAAACAGGTACTGGTGGGTCATTTTAAACAGGTACTGATGGGTCATTTTAAACAGGTACTGATGGGTCATGTTAAACAGGTACTGATGGGTCATTTTAAACAGGTACTGATGGGTCATGTTAAACAGGTACTGGTGGGTCATTTTAAACAGGTACTGATGGGTCATGTTAAACAGGTACTGATGGGTCATTTTAAACAGGTACTGATGGGTCATTTTAAACAGGTACTGATGGGTCATTTTAAACAGGTACTGATGGGTCATTTTAAACAGGTACTGATGGGTCATGTTAAACAGGTACTGATGGGTCATGTTAAACAGGTACTGATGGGTCATGTTAAACAGGTACTGATGGGTCATTTTGTGGGTCATTTAAACAGGTACTGATGGGTCATTTTAAACAGGTACTGATGGGTCATGTTAAACAGGTACTGATGGGTCATTTTAAACAGGTACTGATGGGTCATTTTAAACAGGTACTGATGGGTCATGTTTAAACAGGTACTGATGGGTCATGTTAAACAGGTACTGATGGGTCATTTTAAACAGGTACTGATGGGTCATTTTAAACAGGTACTGATGGGTCATTTTAAACAGGTACTGATGGGTCATTTTAAACAGGTACTGATGGGTCATTTTAAACAGGTACTGATGGGTCATTTTAAACAGGTACTGATGGGTCATTTTAAACAGGTACTGATGGGTCATTTAAACAGGTACTGATGGGTCATGTTAAACAGGTACTGATGGGTCATTGTTAAACAGGTACTGATGGGTCATTTTAAACAGGTACTGATGGGTCATGTTAAACAGGTACTGATGGGTCATTTTAAACAGGTACTGATGGGTCATTTTAAACAGGTACTGATGGGTCATTTTAAACAGGTACTGATGGGTCATTTTAAACAGGTACTGATGGGTCATGTTAAACAGGTACTGATGGGTCATGTTAAACAGGTACTGATGGGTCATTTTAAACAGGTACTGATGGGTCATTTTAAACAGGTACTGATGGGTCATGTTAAACAGGTACTGATGGGTCATGTTAAACAGGTACTGATGGGTCATTTTAAACAGGTACTGATGGGTCATTTTAAACAGGTACTGATGGGTCATTTTAAACAGGTACTGATGGGTCATTTTAAACATGGTACTGATGGGTCATTTTAAACAGGTACTGATGGGTCATGTTAAACAGGTACTGATGGGTCATTTTAAACAGGTACTGATGGGTCATGTCTAAACAGGTACTGATGGGTCATGTTAAACAGGTACTGATGGGTCATGTTAAACAGGTACTGATGGGTCATTTTAAACAGGTACTGATGGGTCATTTTAAACAGGTACTGATGGGTCATGTTAAACAGGTACTGGTGGGTCATGTTAAACAGGTACTGGTGGGTCATGTTAAACAGGTACTGGTGGGTCATTTTAAACAGGTACTGATGGGTCATTTTAAACAGGTACTGATGGGTCATTTTAAACAGGTACTGATGGGTCATGTTAAAACAGGTACTGATGGGTCATTTAAAACAGGTACTGATGGGTCATTTTAAACAGGTACTGGTGGGTCATTTTAAACAGGTACTGGTGGGTCATTTTAAACAGGTACTGATGGGTCATGTTAAACAGGTACTGATGGGTCATTTTAAACAGGTACTGATGGGTCATTTTAAACAGGTACTGATGGGTCATGTTAAACAGGTACTGATGGGTCATGTTAAACAGGTACTGATGGGTCATTTTAAACAGGTACTGATGGGTCATGTTAAACAGGTACTGGTGGGTCATTTTAAACAGGTACTGATGGGTCATTTTAAACAGGTACTGATGGGTCATGTTAAACAGGTACTGATGGGTCATTTTAAACAGGTACTGATGGGTCATTTTAAACAGGTACTGATGGGTCATTTTAAACAGGTACTGATGGGTCAATAATATGGCTCAGGTCCAGTCCAGTCCTCATCCAGTCCAGTCCTCATCCAGTCCAGTCCTCATACAGAGTGACTTGTGTTATCCATGTGAACGTGTAAGGAGCGTCTATGGACAGGGAGAGATGAGATCACTTACCTTTTCAAGGTGTCATGGAGCAGGCTGAAACTGGCTTTGAGCTTCGCTGCTTTGGTCCCGCTGATCTTCCCAGTAGAGAACAGCTACAAGAGAACAAAATCCTTCCTTCAATAATCATCTGCCGAAAGCCTTGGACCAGAATCAGCATCTGGGAAGCCATCCATGTCTCTCCATCTGACCACAGAGCGATTAGCTCTCCTTGCACATGTCAAATAAAAGCTCTACCACACAGATTAGATGGTTCCAGTGGTTGTAAACAAGTCTGTTGTTTACCCCCCCCCCCCACCTCTCTCTAGTGTTTATCACCGTGCCACCGCTACAGAACATCTGTGTTTGTTTCAACTACAAAGGAACAAAAACAGAGCTCCACATCCCTAAACGCAATTCAGTTGCTATTCAGCGATAAAACCTCTATCTACTCTACAGGCCAGGCTGATCTTCACAGAGCCAGGCTGATCTTCACAGAGCCAGGCTGATCTTCACAGAGCCAGGCTGATCTTCACAGAGCCAGGCTGATCTTCACAGAGCAGGCTGATCTTCACAGAGACATGCTGATCTTCACAGAGCCAGGCTGATCTTCACAGAGCCATGCTGATCTTCACAGAGCCAGGCTGTGATGGCTGGAATGATGAAAGACACATCAAACAGCCAACACGTGTGTGCATCACTAATGTTTTAGGTGATTGTCTTAGATCAGAGTGAACTACCACACTGTGAAACGTTACAATGCCTTCCTCTCACCGGGAAACTACAGCTGGCAGAAAACAACTGATACCTTTGGATTCATCTCATTAGAGTTCATCAGAGTGCTGCAGGTTTACTGGAAAACCCCATGTCTTAAAGGGAACATGGAGAATAACAAAGGTATAGAATCATGTATTATTGACCTGGGGCTGGTTGCTCACCCTGCATCAAGAGGTTAA
>NW_027011086.1:0-22500 GCF_036934945.1 Oncorhynchus masou masou | reverse complement strand
CGTGACTGGAAGTGAAATCAACTTGACTGTGTTGAACATGTGACTCCCCATAAACCTATGACGTATGTTTTGAGTAGCATTAAGCTTTAAGACATGAACAGTTTGGTTTGCAGACACTGAATGAGGATTCATATTTGGATGTTGAGGAAAGAGCGTGGTTAAATAAACACAATGTCTCTCTCTCGCTGTGTTCATGCCACGCCTACTGTGACCCTGTAGTGTGCACCAGGGCTGTCAATCTGTGGAAAATTACTGCCACAGTTTACATAGAGTTCCCATCTGTAGAGGACTATTGAACACCGAAGGGGGCCGGGCTTTTATGATTTTATTAACCCAAAACGGAAAGGAAATTAATGGTTAACCATCATCATCTGAAAGAAAGTCAGTTAATTCAGGATTCTATAGGTTTGTTCCGTTGGTATGTCGTGTTTTGGAGGCTGGTACAACACAGTTTGCGTTTCAGTAGACCTTTGACGGGGCCATTTATAATCCTGTTAAGTGTCCTCTCCAGCCAGCAGGTCTCAACTCGGACTCCATACTGACGATTCATCAACTCATTCTATGGCTAGACCGGTATCTTCTCTCGGGATCTTTACTGCGGTCTGTCAGATTATGTAGAGCGCTTTTCACTTCACAGACAAAAATCACAAATCTCCTGACATGTCTCATCCATACTGACCCAGTGTGTTGTCTGTCATCCATACTGACCCAGTGTGTTGTCTGTCATCCATACTGGCCCAGTGTGTTGTCTGTCATCCATACTGACCCAGTGTGTTGTCTATCATCCATACTGACCCAGTGTGTTGTCTATCATCCATACTGACCCAGTGTGTTGTCTATCATCCATACTGACCCAGTGTGTTGTCTATCATCCATACTGACCCAGTGTGTTGTCTATCATCCATACTGACCCAGTGTGTTGTCTATCATCCATACTGACCCAGTGTGTTGTCTATCATCCATACTGACCCAGTGTGTTGTCTATCATCCATACTGACCCAGTGTGTTGTCTATCATCCATACTGGCCCAGTGTGTTGTCTATCATCCATACTGGCCCAGTGTGTTGTCTATCATCCATACTGACCCAGTGTGTTGTCTATCATCCATACTGACCCAGTGTGTTGTCTATCATCCATACTGACCCAGTGTGTTGTCTATCATCCATACTGACCCAGTGTGTTGTCTATCATCCATACTGACCCAGTGTGTTGTCTATCATCCATACTGACCCAGTGTGTTGTCTATCATCCATACTGACCCAGTGTGTTGTCTATCATCCATACTGACCCAGTGTGTTGTCTATCATCCATACTGACCCAGTGTGTTGTCTATCATCCATACTGACCCAGTGTGTTGTCTATCATCCATACTGACCCAGTGTGTTGTCTATCATCCATACTGACCCAGTGTGTTGTCTATCATCCATACTGACCCAGTGTGTTGTCTATCATCCATACTGACCCAGTGTGTTGTCTATCATCCATACTGACCCAGTGTGTTGTCTATCATCCATACTGACCCAGTGTGTTGTCTATCATCCATACTGACCCAGTGTGTTGTCTATCATCCATACTGACCCAGTGTGTTTTCTGTCATCCATACTGACCCAGTGTGTTGTCTATCATCCATACTGACCCAGTGTGTTGTCTATCATCCATACTGACCCAGTGTGTTGTCTATCATCCATACTGACCCTGTGTGTTGTCTATCATCCATACTGACCCAGTGTGTTGTCTATCATCCATACTGACCCAGTGTGTTGTCTATCATCCATACTGACCCAGTGTGTTGTCTATCATCCATACTGACCCAGTGTGTTGTCTATCATCCATACTGACCCAGTGTGTTTTCTGTCATCCATACTGACCCAGTGTGTTGTCTATCATCCATACTGACCCAGTGTGTTGTCTGTCATCCATGCTGACCCAGTGTGTTGTCTGTCATCCATACTGACCCAGTGTGTTGTCTATCATCCATACTGACCCAGTGTGTTGTCTATCATCCATGCTGACCCAGTGTGTTGTCTATCATCCATGCTGACCCTGTGTGTTGTCTATCATCCATGCTGACCCAGTGTGTTGTCTATCATCCATGCTGACCCAGTGTGTTGTCTATCATCCATACTGACCCTGTGTGTTGTCTATCATCCATACTGACCCTGTGTGTTGTCTATCATCCATACTGACCCAGTGTGTTGTCTATCATCCATACTGACCCTGTGTGTTGTCTATCATCCATGCTGACCCTGTGTGTTGTCTATCATCCATACTGACCCTGTGTGTTGTCTATCATCCATACTGACCCAGTGTGTTTTCTGTCATCCATACTGACCCAGTGTGTTGTCTATCATCCATACTGACCCAGTGTGTTGTCTGTCATCCATGCTGACCCAGTGTGTTGTCTGTCATCCATACTGACCCAGTGTGTTGTCTATCATCCATACTGACCCAGTGTGTTGTCTATCATCCATGCTGACCCAGTGTGTTGTCTATCATCCATGCTGACCCTGTGTGTTGTCTATCATCCATGCTGACCCAGTGTGTTGTCTATCATCCATGCTGACCCAGTGTGTTGTCTATCATCCATACTGACCCTGTGTGTTGTCTATCATCCATACTGACCCTGTGTGTTGTCTATCATCCATACTGACCCAGTGTGTTGTCTATCATCCATACTGACCCTGTGTGTTGTCTATCATCCATGCTGACCCAGTGTGTTGTCTATCATCCATACTGACCCTGTGTGTTGTCTATCATCCATACTGACCCAGTGTGTTGTCTATCATCCATACTGACCCTGTGTGTTGTCTATCATCCATACTGACCCAGTGTGTTGTCTATCTACAGGTCTATCATCCATACTGACCCAGTGTGTTGTCTATCATCCATACTGACCCTGTGTGTTGTCTATCATCCATACTGACCCTGTGTGTTGTCTATCATCCATGCTGACCCAGTGTGTTGTCTATCATCCATGCTGACCCTGTGTGTTGTCTATCATCCATGCTGACCCAGTGTGTTGTCTATCATCCATACTGACCCAGTGTGTTGTCTATCATCCATACTGACCCTGTGTGTTGTCTATCATCCATACTGACCCAGTGTGTTGTCTATCATCCATACTGACCCAGTGTGTTGTCTATCATCCATACTGACCCTGTGTGTTGTCTATCATCCATACTGACCCAGTGTGTTGTCTATCATCCATACTGACCCAGTGTGTTGTCTATCTACAGGTCTATCATCCATACTGACCCTGTGTGTTGTCTATCATCCATACTGACCCAGTGTGTTGTCTATCATCCATACTGACCCAGTGTGTTGTCTATCTACAGGTCTATCATCCATACTGACCCAGTGTGTTGTCTATCATCCATACTGACCCAGTGTGTTGTCTATCATCCATACTGACCCAGTGTGTTGTCTATCTACAGGTCTATCATCCATACTGACCCAGTGTGTTGTCTATCATCCATACTGACCCAGTGTGTTGTCTATCATCCATACTGACCCAGTATGTTGTCTATCATCCATACTGACCCAGTGTGTTGTCTATCTACAGGTCTATCATCCATACTGACCCAGTGTGTTGTCTATCTACAGGTCTATCATCCATACTGACCCAGTGTGTTGTCTATCATCCATACTGACCCAGTGTGTTGTCTATCTACAGGTCTATCATCCATACTGACCCAGTGTGTTGTCTATCATCCATACTGACCCAGTGTGTTGTCTATCTACAGGTCTATCATCCATACTGACCCAGTGTGTTGTCTATCATCCATACTGACCCAGTGTGTTGTCTATCTACAGGTCTATCATCCATACTGACCCAGTGTGTTGTCTATCATCCATACTGACCCAGTGTGTTGTCTATCATCCATACTGACCCAGTGTGTTGTCTATCTACAGGTCTATCATCCATACTGACCCAGTGTGTTGTCTATCTACAGGTCTGATCCCTGACCCAGTGTGTTGTCTATCTATCTATCATCTATACTGACCCAGTGTGTTGTCTATCATTCATACTGACCCAGTGTGTTATCTATCTACAGGTCTATCATCCATACTGACCCAGTGTGTTGTCTATCTACAGGTCTATCATCCATACTGACCCAGTGTGTTGTCTATCATCCATACTGACCCAGTGTGTTGTCTATCATCCATACTGACCCAGTGTGTTGTCTATCATCCATACTGACCCAGTGTGTTGTCTATCATCCATACTGACCCAGTGTGTTGTCTATCATCCATACTGACCCAGTGTGTTGTCTATCTACAGGTCTATCATCCATACTGACCCAGTGTGTTGTCTATCTACAGGTCTATCATCCATACTGACCCAGTGTGTTGTCTATCATCCATACTGACCCGGTGTGTTGTCTATCATCCATACTGACCCAGTGTGTTGTCTATCATCCATACTGACCCAGTGTGTTGTCTATCTACAGGTCTATCATCCATACTGACCCAGTGTGTTGTCTATCTACAGGTCTGTCATTCATACTGACCCAGTGTGTTGTCTATCTACAGGTCTATCATCCATACTGACCCAGTGTGTTGTCTATCTACAGGTCTATCATCCATACTGACCCAGTGTGTTGTCTATCTACAGGTCTATCATCCATACTGACCCAGTGTGTTGTCTATCATCCATACTGACCCGGTGTGTTGTCTATCTACAGGTCTATCATTCATACTGACCCAGTGTGTTGTCTATCTACAGGTCTATCATCCATACTGACCCAGTGTGTTGTCTATCTACAGGTCTATCATCCATACTGACCCAGTGTGTTGTCTGTCATCCATACTGACCCAGTGTGTTGTCTATCTACAGGTCTATCCCACACCCCCCGCTCTGAGAAGTTTGAGATCTCTTACAACGTCAACGATGTGGAGACGTATCTGAAATACACCAAGAGCATCAAGGACTTCCTGGAGATGTACGATGAGGAGAAGCAGACCGACCAGAACAAGTACGAAGACTGTGGAGGCAAGTACAGACTAGTAGAAACTAGTAGACACTAGTACAGACTAGTAGACACGGGTACAGACTAGTACAGACTAGTAGAAACTAGTAGACACTGTTACAGACTAGTACAGACTAGTATACACTGGTACAGACTAGTAGAAACTAGTAGACACTGGTACAGACTAGTAGACACGGGTACAGATTAGTAGACACTAGTACAGACTAGTAGAAACTACTAGCACAGACTACTAGACACGAGTAGAAACTAGTAGACACTAGTACAGACGAGTAGACACTAGTACAGCCTAGTAGACACTAGTACAGACTAGTATAAACTAGTAGAAACTAGTACAGACTAGTAGAAACTATTAGACACTAGTAGAAACTATTAGACACTAGTACAAACGAGTAGACACGAGTACAAACGAGTAGACACTAATACAAACGAGTAGACACTAGTACAAACTAGCAGACACTAGTACAAACTAGCTGACACTAGTAGACACTAGTACAGACTAGCTGACACTAGTAGACACTAGCACAGACTAGTAGACCCTGGTACAGACTAGTAGACCCTGGTACAGACTAGCAGACCCTGGTACAGACTAGCAGACCCTGGTACAGACTAGCAGACACTAGTACAGGCTAGCTGACACGAGTACAGACTAGTAGAAACTAGTTCAGACTAGTAGACCAGACCCTAGTACAGACTACTAGACCCTAGTACAGACTACTAGACACTAGTACAGACTAGTACAGACTAGTGGACACTAGCACAGACTAGCTGACACTAGCACAGACTAGCTGACACTAGTACAGGCTAGCTGACACTAGTACAGGCTAGCTGACACTAGTACAGGCTAGTTGACACTAGTACAGACTAGCTGACACTAGTACAGACTAGTAGAAACTAGTTCAGACTAGTAGACACTAGTACAGACTAGTAGACCCTGGTACAGACTAGTAGACCCTGGTACAGACTAGTAGACCCTGGTACAGACTAGTAGACCCTGGTACAGACTAGTAGACCCTGGTACAGACTAGTAGACCCTGGTACAGACTAGTAGACCCTGGTACAGACTAGTAGACCCTGGTACAGACTAGCAGACCCTGGTACAGACTAGCAGACCCTGGTACAGACTAGCAGACCCTGGTACAGACTAGTAGACCCTGGTACAGACTAGTAGACCCTGGTACAGACTAGCAGACCCTGGTACAGACTAGCAGACCCTGGTACAGACTAGTAGACCCTGGTACAGACTAGTAGACCCTGGTACAGACTAGCAGACCCTGGTACAGACTAGCAGACCCTGGTACAGACTAGCAGACCCTGGTACAGACTAGTAGACCCTGGTACAGACTAGTAGACCCTGGTACAGACTAGTAGACCCTGGTACAGACTAGCAGACCCTGGTACAGACTAGCAGACCCTGGTACAGACTAGTAGACCCTGGTACAGACTAGTAGACCCTGGTACAGACTAGCAGACCCTGGTACAGACTAGCAGACCCTGGTACAGACTAGCAGACCCTGGTACAGACTAGCAGACCCTGGTACAGACTAGCAGACCCTGGTACAGACTAGCAGACCCTGGTACAGACTAGCAGACACTAGTACAGGCTAGCAGACACTAGTACAGGCTAGCAGACACTAGTACAGACTAGCAGACCCTGGTACAGACTAGCAGACCCTGGTACAGACTAGTAGACCCTGGTACAGACTAGCAGACCCTGGTACAGACTAGCAGACACTAGCACAGACTAGCTGACACTAGCACAGGCTAGCTGACACTAGCACAGGCTAGCTGACACGAGTACAGACTAGCTGACACTAGTACAGGCTAGCTGACACGAGTACAGACTAGCTGACACTAGTACAGACTAGTAGAAACTAGTTCAGACTAGTAGACCCTAGTACAGACTACTAGACACTAGTACAGACTAGTACAGACTAGTGGACACTAGCACAGACTAGCTGACACTAGTACAGACTAGCTGACACTAGTACAGGCTAGCTGACACTAGTACAGGCTAGTTGACACTAGTACAGGCTAGTTGACACTAGTACAGGCTAGTACAGACTAGTGGACACTAGCACAGACTAGCTGACACTAGTACAGGCTAGCTGACACTAGTACAGGCTAGCTGACACTAGTACAGGCTAGCTGACACTAGTACAGGCTAGCTGACACTAGTACAGGCTAGCTGACACTAGTACAGGCTAGCTGACACTAGTACAGGCTAGTTGACACTAGTACAGGCTAGTTGACACTAGTACAGACTAGCTGACACTAGTACAGACTAGTAGAAACTAGTTCAGACTAGTAGACCCTGGTACAGACTACTGGACCCTGGTACAGACTAGTAGACCCTGGTACAGACTAGTAGACACTAGCGGACACTAATACAGCCTAGCAGAAACTAGTTCAGACTAGTAGAAACTTGTTCAGACTAGTAGACCCTGGTACAGACTAGTAGACCTTGGTACAAACTAGTAGACCCTAGTACAGACTAGTAGACCCTAGTACAGACTAGTAGACCCTGGTACAGACTAGTAGACCCTGGTACAGACTAGTAGACCCTAGAGGACACTAGTACAGACTAGTAGAAACTAGTTCAGACTAGTAGACCCTAGTACAGACTAGTAGACCCTAGTACAGACTAGTAGACCCTAGTACAGACTAGTAGACCCTAGTACAGACTAGTAGACCCTGGTACAGACTAGTAGACCCTGGTACAGACTAGTAGACCCTGGTACAGACTAGTAGACCTTGGTACAAACTAGTAGACCCTAGTACAGACTCGTAGAAACTAGTTCAGACTAGTAGACCCTAGGACAGACTCGTAGAAACTAGTTCAGACTAGTAGACCCTAGTACAGACTAGCAGACACTAGTACAGACTAGTACAGCCAAGTAGAAACTAGTTCAGACTAGTAGACCCTGGTACAGACTAGTACAGAGTAGTAGACCCTGGTACAGACTAGTTAGGGTTTAGTTATGCTGTGACTGGTGTATTAATGTACCCTGTTAGGGTTTAGTTATGCTGTGTCTGGGTTATTAATGTACCCTGTTAGGGTTTAGTTATGCTGTGTCTGGTGTATTAATGTACCCTGTTAGGGTTTAGTTATGCTGTGACTGGTGTATTAATGTACCCTGTTAGGGTTTAGTTATGCTGTGTCTGGTGTATTAATGTATTAATGTACCCTGTTAGGGTTTAGTTATGCTGTGTCTGGTGTATTAATGCATTAATGTACCCTGTTAGGGTTTAGTTATGCTGTGTCTGGGTTATTAATGTACCCTGTTAGGGTTTAGTTATGCTGTGTCTGGTGTATTAATGCATGAATGTACCCTGTTAGGGTTTAGTTATGCTGTGTCTGGTGTATTAATGCATTAATGTACCCTGTTAGGGTTTAGTTATGCTGTGTCTGGGTTATTAATGTACCCTGTTAGGGTTTAGTTACTGGTCTATATTGTCTGCTCAGGTGACTGATGTAATTGGTCTCTCTGTGCCTGTAGAATTACCTGAATCGTACAGGGACCGTGGTGAGCTGGAGAGTGACGCTGGAGTGAGGAAGGCCTGCAGGTTCAAGCGGACCTTGCTGGGACCCTGTGCTGGTCTGGATGGTCAAGATGAAAACTTTGGCTTCAAGGATGGGAAACCCTGTCTGATCGCCAAGCTCAACAGGATCATCAACTTCCGACCAAGGGTATGTCCACCTGCCCCACGCTAAACTAGTTTATACCATTGATTAAGCTTGGTTAAAGTAGAAGTCAAGTCTTGTGTAATTTGGTCAGCTGTGGGATTCACTTCTGGGTCCATACGTGTTCGATATTGAGAGTTCCAGCAAAAACAAAGTCTCTACCCTCGCAAGGAAACTCTCAGCCAAAAACAAAGTCTCTACCATCGCAAGGAAACTCTCAGCCAAAAACAAAGTCTCTACCATCGCAAGGAAACTCTCAGCCAAAAACAAAGTCTCTACCATCGCAAGGAAACTCTCAGCCAAAAACAAAGTCTCTACCCTCGCAAGGAAACTCTCAGCCAAAAACAAAGTCTCTACCCTCGCAAGGAAACTCTCAGCCAAAAACAAAGTCTCTACCCTCGCAAGGAAACTCTCAGCCAAAAACAAAGTCTCTACCCTCGCAAGGAAACTCTCAGCCAAAAACAAAGTCTCTACCCTCGCAAGGAAACTCTCAGCCAAAAACAAAGTCTCTACCCTCGCAAGGAAACTCTCAGCCAAAAACAAAGTCTCTACCCGCAAGGAAACTCTCAGCCAAAAACAAAGTCTCTACCCTCGCAAGGAAACTCTCAGCCAAAAACAAAGTCTCTACCATCGCAAGGAAACTCTCAGCCAAAAACAAAGTCTCTACCATCGCAAGGAAACTCTCAGCCAAAAACAAAGTCTCTACCATCGCAAGGAAACTCTCAGCCAAAAACAAAGTCTCTACCCTCGCAAGGAAACTCTCAGCCAAAAACAAAGTCTCTACCATCGCAAGGAAACTCTCAGCCAAAAACAAAGTCTCTACCCTCGCAAGGAAACTCTCAGCCAAAGCCCCACCCCCTTTATGATTCATGCCGGCGCACACCAAGCATTCAAGGTGATGCCGCCGTTTAAGCGCCGCCTTCGCCCATCTTGATACGTCTAGATAACCAGTGAGGAAAACCCCCAAAACTGAACAACTGCTGCTCGAACATGACGCGTCCCATTCAGTCCCGGAAGACTCTTCGGTCCACACGCAGAATAACCTTTTATTTATTGAAACACAGCCTGGATCAACAGACCCTCCAGACCTGAAACACAGCCTGGATCAACAGACCCTCCAGACCTGAAACACAGCCTGGATCTACAGACCCTCCAGACCTGAAACACAGCCTGGATCAACAGACCCTCCAGACCTGAAACACAGCCTGGATCAACAGACCCTCCAGACCTGAAACACAGCCTGGATCTACAGACCCTCCAGACCTGAAACACAGCCTGTATCAACAGACCCTCCAGACCTGAAACACAGCCTGTATCAGACCCTCCAGACCTGAAACACAGCCTGGATCAACAGACCCTCCAGACCTGAAACACAGCCTGGATCAACAGACCCTCCAGACCTGAAACACAGCCTGGATCTACAGACCCTCCAGACCTGAAACACAGCCTGGATCAACAGACCCTCCAGACCTGAAACACAGCCTGGATCAACAGACCCTCCAGACCTGAAACACAGCCTGGATCTACAGACCCTCCAGACCTGAAACACAGCCTGTATCAACAGACCCTCCAGACCTGAAACACAGCCTGTATCAGACCCTCCAGACCTGAAACACAGCCTGGATCAACAGACCCTCCAGACCTGAAACACAGCCTGGATCAACAGACCCTCCAGACCTGAAACACAGCCTGGATCAACAGACCCTCCAGACCTGAAACACAGCCTGGATCAACAGACCCTCCAGACCTGAAACAGCCTTAACCGTCTGTCAGGGTTAGGTTAATACGATAATGCTGTTGGGTCTGTCAGGGTTAGGTTAATACGATAATGCTGATTGGTCTGTCAGGGTTAGGTTAATACGATAATGCTGATTGGTCTGTCAGTGTTAGGTTAATACAATAATGCTGATTGGTCTGTCAGTGTTAGGTTAATACAATAATGCTGATTGGTCTGTCAGGGTTAGGTTAATACAATAATGCTGATTGGTCTGTCAGGGTTAGGTTAATACGATAATGCTGATCGGTCTGTCAGGGTTAGGTTAATACGATAATGCTGATTGGTCTGTCAGGGTTAGGTTAATACAATAATGCTGTTGGGTCTGTCAGGGTTAGGTTAATACGATAATGCTGATTGGTCTGTCAGGGTTAGGTTAATACGATAATGCTGATAGGTCTGTCAGGGTTAGGTTAATACGATAATGCTGATTGGTCTGTCAGGGTTAGGTTAATACAATAATGCTGATTGGTCTGTCAGGGTTAGGTTAATACAATAATGCTGTTGGGTCTGTCAGGGTTAGGTTAATACGATAATGCTGATTGGTCTGTTAGGGTTAGGTTAATACAATAATGCTGATTGGTCTGTCAGGGTTAGGTTAATACGATAATGCTGATTGGTCTGTCAGTGTTAGGTTAATACAATAATGCTGATTGGTCTGTCAGTGTTAGGTTAATACAATAATGCTGATTGGTCTGTCAGGGTTAGGTTAATACAATAATGCTGATTGGTCTGTCAGGGTTAGGTTAATACGATAATGCTGATCGGTCTGTCAGGGTTAGGTTAATACGATAATGCTGATTGGTCTGTCAGGGTTAGGTTAATACAATAATGCTGTTGGGTCTGTCAGGGTTAGGTTAATACGATAATGCTGATTGGTCTGTCAGGGTTAGGTTAATACGATAATGCTGATAGGTCTGTCAGGGTTAGGTTAATACGATAATGCTGATTGGTCTGTCAGGGTTAGGTTAATACAATAATGCTGATTGGTCTGTCAGGGTTAGGTTAATACAATAATGCTGTTGGGTCTGTCAGGGTTAGGTTAATACGATAATGCTGATTGGTCTGTTAGGGTTAGGTTAATACAATAATGCTGATTGGTCTGTCAGGGTTAGGTTAATACAATAATGCTGATTGGTCTGTCAGGGTTAGGTTAATACGATAATGCTGATTGGTCTGTCAGGGTTAGGTTAATACGATAATGCTGATTGGTCTGTCAGGGTTAGGTTAATACGATAATGCTGATTGGTCTGTCAGGGTTAGGTTAATACAATAATGCTGATTGGTCTGTCAGGGTTAGGTTAATACGATAATGCTGATTGGTCTGTCAGGGTTAGGCTAATACAATAATGCTGTTGGGTCTGTCAGGGTTAGGTTAATACGATAATGCTGTTGGGTCTGTCAGGGTTAGGTTAATACGATAATGCTGATTGGTCTGTCAGGGTTAGGTTAATACAATAATGCTGATTGGTCTGTCAGTGTTAGGTTAATACAATAATGCTGATTGGTCTGTCAGGGTTAGGTTAATACAATAATGCTGTTGGGTCTGTCAGGGTTAGGTTAATACAATAATGCTGATTGGTCTGTCAGTGTTAGGTTAATACGATAATGCTGATTGGTCTGTCAGGGTTAGGTTAATACGATAATGCTGTTGGGTCTGTCAGGGTTAGGTTAATACAATAATGCTGATTGGTCTGTCAGTGTTAGGTTAATACGATAATGCTGATTGGTCTGTCAGGGTTAGGTTAATACAATAATGCTGATTGGTCTGTCAGTGTTAGGTTAATACAATAATGCTGATTGGTCTGTCAGGGTTAGGTTAATACAATAATGCTGTTGGGTCTGTCAGGGTTAGGTTAATACAATAATGCTGTTGGGTCTGTCAGGGTTAGGTTAATACGATAATGCTGTTGGGTCTGTCAGGGTTAGGTTAATACAATAATGCTGATTGGTCTGTCAGGGTTAGGCTAATACAATAATGCTGCTGGGTCTGTCAGGGTTAGGTTAATACGATAATGCTGATTGGTCTGTCAGGGTTAGGTTAATACGATAATGCTGATGGGTCTGTCAGGGTTAGGTTAATACAATAATGCTGATTGGTCTGTCAGGGTTAGGTTAATACAATAATGCTGATTGGTCTGTCAGGGTTAGGTTAATACAATAATGCTGTTGGGTCTGTCAGGGTTAGGTTAATACGATAATGCTGATTGGTCTGTCAGGGTTAGGTTAATATGATAATGCTGATTGGTCTGTCAGGGTTAGGTTAATACGATAATGCTGTTGGGTCTGTCAGGGTTAGGTTAATACAATAATGCTGATTGGTCTGTCAGGGTTAGGCTAATACAATAATGCTGCTGGGTCTGTCAGGGTTAGGTTAATACGATAATGCTGATTGGTCTGTCAGGGTTAGGTTAATACGATAATGCTGATTGGTCTGTCAGGGTTAGGTTAATACGATAATGCTGATTGGTCTGTCAGGGGTAGGTTAATACGATAATGCTGATTGGTCTGTCAGGGGTAGGGCAATACGATAATGCTGATTGGTCTGCCAGGGTTAGGTTAATACGATAATGCTAATTGCCCTGTCAGAGTTAGGTTAATACGATAATGCTGATTGGTCTGTCAGGGTTAGGTTAATACGATAATGCTAATTGGTCTGTCAGAGTTAGGTTAATACGATAATGCTGCTGGGTCTGCCAGGGTTAGGTTAATACAATAATGCTGATTGGTCTGTCAGGGTTAGGTTAATACGATAATGCTGATTGGTCTGTCAGGGTTAGGTTAATACGATAATGCTGATTGGTCCGTCAGGGTTAGGGCAATACGATAATGCTGATTGGTCTGTCAGGGTTAGGTTAATACGACAATGCTAATTGGTCTGTCAGAGTTAGGTTAATACAATAATGCTGCTGGGTCTGCCAGGGTTAGGTTAATATGATAATGCTGATTGGTCTGCCAGGGTTAGGTTAATACGATAATGCTGATTGGTCTGTCAGGGTTAGGTTAATACGATAATGCTGATTGGTCTGTCAGGGTTAGGTTAATACAATAATGCTGATTGGTCTGTCAGGGTTAGGTTAATACGATAATGCTGCTTGGTCTGTCAGGGTTAGGTTAATACAATAATGCTGTTGGGTCTGTCAGGGTTAGGTTAATACAATAATGCTGATTGGTCTGTCAGGGTTAGGCTAATACAATAATGCTGATTGGTCTGTCAGGGTTAGGTTAATACGATAATGCTGATTGGTCTGTCAGGGTTAGGTTAATACGATAATGCTGATTGGTCTGTCAGGGTTAGGTTAATACGATAATGCTGATTGGTCTGTCAGGGTTAGGTTAATACGATAATGCTGATTGGTCTGTCTGGGTTAGGTTAATACGATAATGCTGATTGGTCCTTCAGGGTAGGTTAATACGATAATGCTGATTGGTCTGTCAGGGTTAGGTTAATACGATAATGCTGATTGGTCTGTCAGGGTTAGGTTAATACGATAATGCTGATTGGTCTGTCAGGGTTAGGTTAATACGATAATGCTGATTGGTCTGTCAGGGTTAGGTTAATACGATAATGCTGATTGGTCTGTCAGGGTTAGGTTAATACGATAATGCTGATTGGTCCTTCAGGGTTAGGTTAATACGATCATGCTGATTGGTCTGTCAGGGTTAGGTTAATACGATAATGCTGATCGGTCTGTCAGGGTTAGGTTAATACGATCATGCTGATTGGTCTGTCAGGGTTAGGTTAATACGATAATGCTGATCGGTCTGTCAGGGTTAGGTTAATACGATAATGCTGATTGGTCTGTCAGGGTTAGGTTAATACGATAATGCTGATTGGTCTGTCTGGGTTTTGTTTCAGCCTCCAACCAACAATGCCTCCGTCCCTGAAGCCGGCCAGAGCAGAGTCCAGACCAATGTTATCCCCATCCACTGTCAGAACAAGGTACGCCTCGCACGGGACTGGGAAGCATATCATATAGACGGCATCCAAAATGGCACCCTTTCCCCTATATAGTGCACTGTCATTTTGACCAGGGCCAATAGGGTTCTGGTCAAAAGGGTGCCATTTCTGATACAACCATACAATTAACTTGTTTGTTCCCTTACATCACGCTGTCAGGGATAAATGCTATGCTTGTTCTCTGCATGTGCTTTTTAGTCCTGCTAGATTTAGGCTATATTCAATTGTAATATAGAACTAGATTATACCTTAGGAAAAAGATCCAACACTGTGATGTCATTCTCCACAGAGAGAGGAGGATGCTAGCAAGATTGGTGAGATCAAGTACTATGGCATGGGCATGGGGTTCCCCCTCCAGTACTACCCCTACTATGGCAAGCTGCTGCACCCCAATTACCTACAACCTCTGGTGGCCATCCAGTTTACCAACCTCACCTTCAACGAGGAGCTGCGTCTTGAGTGCAAAGTGTATGGAGCGAACATTGACTACAGCGAGAAAGATCGCTACCAAGGACGATTTGACGTTAAGTTCACCATCACCAATTCATGACCTCAGAAAAACACACTGTTATCTTCCCACATTTCAAAACAAGATGATTTAGAAAAAAAAAAATAGTTATATTAAAAACACGACTAGTCTTGGAACAAACTTTAATAATATACTTGACCTAGAGTCAATCTGTGTACACTACACTGGCTTTTCTGCATAATGTCTAGGGTTAGAATGTACACTACACTGGCTTCCTGCATAATGTCTAGGGTTAGAATGTACTTTACAGGAAGAGTAGCAATAGCAACATATTTATTCTACTGTAAATGAGAAGTCCCTGAGCCATGGGACATGTTCATCTCTTACTGTAAATTGCAATTCCACTACTGATATGTAGCGAGCAGTGTTTCTGTCTGTCCCCCCCAAGTATTCTGCCTAATGTGGTTTCTATATATGTTTGGAGTGTCCAGTACAGTAGTGGCATACAGTGGTCCTTTCCAAGCCATGTTGTAATTTCTGTTGTCTTATGTCAGCCAGCTTTAGTGGTCCAAGGTGTGTTTGTGTTTTAATGTGAGTGTGTGGATATGTGTTAATGTGCTCTTACTAACTGAAAATACTGGCATGGTACGCTCTGATCTCCAAGTCTGTCAGTAAACGGATGCACTCCCTGGAATGCTTTTCCTGTGTCTTCTTCAGTTGATTGTGGGACAATATTTCTACATTACTCTTTTTCTTTTTGCATCAACTTTAATATGGGACAGAGGGTTTAATGAAATGTCTTGTTTGATAGTCCTCTCTCTATGTTCGATGCTTCTCCTCCTCTCTCTATGTTCAATGCTTCTCCTCCTCTCTCTATGTTCAATGCTTCTCCTCCTCTCTCTATGTTCAATGCTTCTCCTCTCTCTATGTTCAATGCTTCTCCTCCTCTCTCTATGTTCAATGCTTCTCCTCCTCTCTCGATGTTCAATGCTTCTCCTCCTCCTCTCTCGATGTTCAATGCTTCTCCTCCTCCCCTCTATGTTCAATGCTTCTCCTCCTCCTCCTCTCTATGTTCAATGCTTCTCCTCCTCTTCCTCTCTATGTTCAATGCTTCTCCTCCTCTTCCTCTCTATGTTCAATGCTTCTCCTCCTCTTCCTCTCTATGTTCAATGCTTCTCCTCCTCTTCCTCTCTATGTTCAATGCTTCTCCTCCTCTTCCTCTCTGTTCAATGCTTCTACTCCTCTTCCTCTCTATGTTCAATGCTTCTACTCCTCTTCCTCTCTATGTTCAATGCTTCTCCTCCTCTTCCTCTCTATGTTCAATGCTTCTCCTCCTCTTCCTCTCTATGTTCAATGCTTCTCCTCCTCTTCCTCTCTATGTTCAATGCTTCTCCTCCTCTTCCTCTCTATGTTCAATGCTTCTCCTCCTCTTCCTCTCTATGTTCAATGCTTCTCCTCCTCTTCCTCTCTATGTTCAATGCTTCTCATCCTCTTCCTCTCTATGTTCAATGCTTCTCCTCCTCCTCTCTGTTCAATGCTTCTCCTCCTCCTCTATGTTCAATGCTTCTCCTCCTCTTCCTCTCTATGTTCAATGCTTCTCCTCCTCTCTCTATGTTCAATGCTTCTCCTCCTCTCTCTATGTTCAATGCTTCTCCTCCTCTCTGTATGTTCAATGCTTCTCCTCCTCCTCCTCTATGTTCAATGCTTCTCCTCCTCCTCCTCTATGTTCAATGCTTCTCCTCCTCCTCTCTATGTTCAATGCTTCTCCTCCTCCTCTCTATGTTCAATGCTTCTCCTCCTCCTCCTCTATGTTCAATGCTTCTCCTCCTCTTCCTCTCTATGTTCAATGCTTCTCATCCTCCTCTATGTTCAATGCTTCTCCTCCTCTTCCTCTATGTTCAATGCTTCTCCTCTCTCTATGTTCAATGCTTCTCCTCCTCCTCTCTATGGTCAATGCTTCTCCTCCTCTTCCTCTCTATGTTCAATGCTTCTCCCCTTCCTCTCAATGTTCAATGCTTCTCCTCCTCTTCCTCAATGTTCAATGCTTCTCCTCCTCTTCCTCAATGTTCAATGCTTCTCCTCCTCTTCCTCAATGTTCAAGGCTTCTCCTCCTCTTCCTCTCTATGTTCAAGGCTTCTCCTCTTCCTCTCTATGTTCAAGGCTTCTCTTCCTCTCTATGTTCAAGGCTTCTCCTCCTCTTCCTCTATGTTCAATGCTTCTCCTCCTCTTCCTCTCTATGTTCAATGCTTCTCCTCCTCTTCCTCTCTATGTTCAATGCTTCTCCTCCTCTTCCTCTCTATGTTCAATGCTTCTCCTCCTCTTCCTCTCTATGTTCAATGCTTCTCCTCCTCTTCCTCTCTATGTTCAATGCTTCTCCTCCTCTTCCTCTCTATGTTCAATGCTTCTCCTCCTCTTCCTCTCTATGTTCAATGCTTCTCCTCCTCTTCCTCTCTATGTTCAATGCTTCTCCTCCTCTTCCTCTCTATGTTCAATGCTTCTCCTCCTCCTCCTCCTCCATGTAGTCTAGAGCAGTGTTCTGTGTCCTGCAGCAGGCAGGGAAGACTATCTTCCTTCCTCCTCCATGGAAACACTGACAGCAACTGTGTTTTTAAAACCAACCCTTTTATTTGCTGGAGACATCACATGACGTGGTGTAACTTTCTAATGAATGTTAGTCATTTTCATGGTGGAAGAGTTTTATATTTATGCAGTTGTACAATTTTTTTCCCGCAGGAAAAAGTGTAATGTATGGATCCGATACCAAAGTCGCTGGTCAAAAAGTTAGAGTATCAGAAGCAATGCAGTACCCTGTGTAATAGGAGGTTTTGTTGGTGTAAAAGTGATCAATGTTGAACATCCGGACACTCGTCAGGAGTCCATCTGGGTAAGATCGTAAAGACAAATAAATGGAGAAATTATTCTGTGGTCAATGTCTCTTTTATTTCAGTACATACTCATAGAAATGGAATGTGTTTTTGTGTAAAATAATAGACTTCATCCATCCAAAATCTTGAAGAAATATTGGACCTGTTGAAAGGAAAAATGAACAATTATGAATCTCTGAAATGACAGTTCTCCTGAAATCCTAGTTTAGAAACAGGCTTCCTGTAACTAAAATATTACATTGACAGGTTTTTAAAATGATGTGGCCTATCCCAGACAGCATATGCCTCTAGGTTGAGTTATAGTAAGAAGTAGGGAGAACGTGGCTTCTGAACGTGTTGAACAACGTGTTGACAGCTCTGAGTAACAACGTGTTGAAAGTGTTGAGTAACAACGTGTTGACAGCGCTGAGTAACAACGTGTTGACAGCGCTGAGTAACAACGTGTTGACAGTGTTGAGTAACAACGTGTTGACAGCGCTGAGTAACAACGTGTTGACAGCGCTGAGTAACAACGTGTTGACAGTGTTGAGTAACAACGTGTTGACAGCGCTGAGTAACAACGTGTTGACAGTGCTGAGTAACAACGTGTTGACAGCGCTGAGTAACAACGTGTTGACAGCGCTGAGTAACAACGTGTTGACAGCGCTGAGTAACAACGTGTTGACAGTGCTGAGTAACAACGTGTTGACAGCGCTGAGTAACAACGTGTTGAACAACGTGTTGACAGTGATGAGTAACAACGTGTTGACAGTGCTGAGTAACAACGTGTTGACAGTGCTGAGTAACAACGTGTTGACAGCGCTGAGTAACAACGTGTTGAGTAACAACGTGTTGACAACGCTGAGTAACAACGTGTTGACAGCGTTGAGTAACAACGTGATGAGTAACAACGTGTTGACAGTGTGAGTAACAACGTGTTGACAGTTCTGAGTAACAACGTGTTGACAGCGCTGAGTAACAACGTGTTGACAGCGCTGAGTAACAACGTGCTGAGTAACAACGTGTTGACAGCGCTGAGTAACAACGTGTTGACAGCACTGAGTAACAACGTGTTGACAGCACTGAGTAACAACGTGCTGAGTAACAACGCGTTGACAGCGCTGAGTAACAACGTGTTGACAGTGATGAGTAACAACGTGTTGACAGCAATGAGTAACAACGTGTTGACAGCACTGAGTAACAACGTGCTGAGTAACAACGTGTTGACAGCGATGAGTAACAACGTGTTGACAGCACTGAGTAACAACGTGTTGAGTAACAACGTGTTGACAGCGATGAGTAACAACGTGTTGACAGCGCTGAGTAACAACGTGTTGAGTAACAACGTGTTGACAGCACTGAGTAACAACGTGTTGAGTAACAACGTGTTGACAGCGCTGAGTAACAACGTGTTGACAGCGATGAGTAACAACGTGTTGAGTAACAACGTGTTGAGTAACAACGTGTTGACAGTAACGTGTTGACTGTAACAACGCGTGTTGAACAGAGTAACAACGTGTTGACAGCGCTGAGTAACAACGTGTTGAGTAACAACGTGACAGCTGAGTAACAACGTGTTGACAGTGTTGAGTAACAACGCGTGTTGACAGTGTTGAGTAACAGCGTGAGTAACAGCGTGTTGACAGCGCTGAGTAACAACGTGTTGACAGCTGCTGAGTAACAACGCGTGTTGACAGCTGAGTAACAACGTGTTGACAGCTCTGAGTAACAACGTGTTGACAGCTCTGAGTAACAACGTGTTGACAGCGCTGAGTAACAACGTGTTGACAGTGATGAGTAACAACGTGTTGACAGCGCTGAGTAACAACGTGTTGACAGTGCTGAGTAACAACGTGTTGACAGCGCTGAGTAACAACGTGTTGACAGTGCTGAGTAACAACGTGTTGACAACGCTGAGTAACAACGTGTTGACAGCGTTGAGTAACAACGTGTTGACAGTGTGAGTAACAACGTGTTGACAGTGATGAGTAACAACGTGTTGACAGTGATGAGTAACAACGTGATGAGTAACAACGTGTTGACAGTGAGTAACAACGTGTTGACAGCGCTGAGTAACAACGTGTTGAGTAACAACGTGACAGTTGACAGCTCTGAGTAACAACGTGTTGACAGTAACAGCGTGTTGACAACGTTGACAGTGTTGAGTAACAACGTGTTGACAGTGTTGAGTAACAACGTGTTGACAGTGTTGAGTAACAACGTGTTGACAGTGTTGAGTAACAACGTGTTGACAGTGCTGACAGCGCTGAGTAACAACGTGTTGACAGCGTGAGTAACAGCGTGTTGACAGTGCTGAGTAACAACGTGTTGACAACGTGATGAGTAACAGCGTGTTGACAGCGTAACAACGCGTGTTGACAGTGAGTAACAACGCGTGTTGACAGTGATGAGTAACAACGTGATGAGTAACAACGTGTTGACAGTGAGTAACAACGCGTGTTGACAGTGCTGAGTAACAACGTGTTGAGTAACAACGTGTTGACAGCTGGAGTAACAACGCGTGTTGACAGCTCTGAGTAACAAACGTGTTGACAGCTCTGAGTAACAGCGTGTTGACAGCTCTGAGTAACAACGTGTTGACAGTGTTGAGTAACAACGTGTTGACAGTGTTGAGTAACAACGTGTTGACAGTGCTGAGTAACAACGTGTTGACAGTGCTGAGTAACAACGTGTTGACAGTGCTGAGTAACAACGTGTTGACAGTGCTGAGTAACAACGTGTTGACAGCGCTGAGTAACAACGTGTTGACAGCGCTGAGTAACAACGTGTTGACAGCGTTGAGTAACAACGTGTTGACAGTGATGAGTAACAACGTGTTGACAGTGATGAGTAACAACGTGATGAGTAACAACGTGTTGACAGTGTGAGTAACAACGTGTTGACAGCTGAGTAACAACGTGTTGAGTAACAACGTGTTGACAGCGCTGAGTAACAACGTGTTGACAGCACTGAGTAACAACGTGTTGACAGCACTGAGTAACAACGTGTTGACAGCACTGAGTAACAACGTGTTGACAGCGCTGAGTAACAACGTGTTGACAGCACTGAGTAACAACGTGTTGACAGCACTGAGTAACAACATGTTGACAGCACTGAGTAACAACATGTTGACAGCACTGAGTAACAACGTGTTGACAGCACTGAGTAACAACATGTTGACAGCACTGAGTAACAACGTGTTGACCGCACTGAGTAACAACATGTTGACAGCACTGAGTAACGTGTTGACAGCACTGAGTAACAACATGTTGACAGCACTGAGTAACGTGTTGACAGCACTGAGTAACAACTCAAACATGAAGTTCCTCATTAAAACAGCAGTGTTGTGATGTATTCCTTGAGTCTCTCTCTATAACACGGTTTTAAAAGTTGTGAAATCTCACAGTAACGACGTCTCTTTAAAGGTTTCTATTTACAGTCTATGGTTCAAGGAAACTGTGCAGACATGGTGATCTGAGCTATCTGATTGGCCAGCGGTAGGTGAACTTTACTTGCTCTCTGGGCATGCTGGGTAGTCAAGAGTTCTTCTTTCAGATACAGGAAATGAGGGCTGGACGATATGGCCAAAATATCATATAATTTGATGTTTTTGCTTTATGAGTAGTGTCTGACACGAGGGTGGCAACACATATATATATATTCTAAGTGATTTTCAATGGGTTTTTCTCCATTCTGATTGCTTTATACTGTTCAATTCAACTTCAACCTCAAATTATTTCCTGCAAATCCATTTCTGCATTTCCTGCAGTCATTTGAGATCATTTCCACACTGCCACGATATGAACAAAAAATACTAAGGCCTTTTTAACCAAATGTTGCAATTGCGATTTAGATTAAAACACTTGGGTGAACTTTTGGAATCATGGCAATACAATGTTTATTATAATTCAAGTTAGAATATGAATACAGTGTTTGACATAACAACGAATGAAAATGCCATGGACAGGTTAGGAACCACAGTGATGGTCAGTGTTTCCTAGGGGGACCCTATAATCTTTGGCTACATTACATCTTTATTCATATAGCCAACATGTTCATTCTTTGCCAATTCCTCTTTGATTTAGAAGATACTGTTGCACAAACAACATGCTGATTTGGGCCTCCACCGGTACAGGTGTCAGGCTGTACTAGCGAGCTACGTTTGCTCTGACTCAGTACTTTTATTAGCTAGTTAGCGTTAGTAGCTAACGCGATTCAGCTTTAACTTGCTAAGAAAATACAGGCTAGCAGTTTGCAGACGTAAGAAACACAAGCTAATATTGTAATTATAGAACGCTTGTGGATTTATATTAAGATCAAAGTGGAAACAATATCGTTGTCATTGTTCCATGTGCTGCAGTGACCATGCAGACTGAACACAAGTGTCTCCATGTGCTGCAGTGACCATGCAGACTGAACACAAGTGTCTCTATGTGCTGCAGTGACCATGCAGACTGAACACAAGTGTCTCTATGTGCTGCAGTGACCATGCAGACTGAACACAAGTGTCTCTATGTGCTGCAGTGACCATGCAGACTGAACACAAGTGTCTCTATGTGCTGCAGTGACCATGCAGACTGAACACAAGTGTCTCTATGTGCTGCAGTGACCATGCAGACTGAACACAAGTGTCTCTATGTGCTGCAGTGACCATGCAGACTGAACACAAGTGTCTCGTGGTCAAGCAACAACAAATGTGCTCCTTGAGTGACGGGGGGAGGGACTAAGTCTGTGTGTAAAGCCTATAGCAGTATGTTAT
>NW_027011085.1:632048-640720 GCF_036934945.1 Oncorhynchus masou masou | reverse complement strand
AGAAGACTAGAGAACTGTCCCTGTGTCCTGAGACAGAGAAGACTAGAGAACTGTCCCTGTGTGTCCTGAGACAGAGAAGACTAGAGAACTGTCCCTGTGTGTCCTGAGACAGAGAAGACTAGAGAACTGTCCCTGTGTGTCCTGAGACAGAGAAGACTAGAGAACTGTCCCTGTGTGTCCTGAGACAGAGAAGACTAGAGAACTGTCCCTGTGTGTCCTGAGACAGAGAAGACTAGAGAACTGTCCCTGTGTCCTGAGACAGAGAAGACTAGAGAACTGTCCCTGTGTCCTGAGACAGAGAAGACTAGAGAACTGTCCCTGTGTGTCCTGAGACAGAGAAGACTAGAGAACTGTCCCTGTGTCCTGAGACAGAGAAGAGACTAGAGAACTGTCCTGTGTCCTGTGTCCCTGTATGTGAGACAGAGAAGACTAGAGAACTGTCCCTGTGTGTCCTGAGACAGAGAAGACTAGAGAACTGTCCCTGTGTCCTGAGACAGAGAAGAGTAGAGAACTGTCCCTGTGTCCTGAGACAGAGAAGACTAGAGAACTGTCCCTGTGTCCTGAGACAGAGAAGACTAGAGAACTGTCCCTGTGTCCTGAGACAGAGAAGACTAGAGAACTGTCCCTGTGTCCTGAGACAGAAGAAGAACTGTCCCTGTGTCCTAGAGTAGAGAACTGTCCCTGTGTCCTGAGACAGAGAAGACTAGAGAACTGTCCCTGTGTGTCCTGAGACAGAGAAGACTAGAGAACTGTCCCTGTGTGTCCTGAGACAGAGAAACTAGAGAACTGTCCCTGTGTGTCCTGAGACAGAGAAGACTAGAGAACTGTCCCTGTGTGTCCTGGAGACAGAGAAGACTAGAGAACTGTCCCTGTGTCCTGAGACAGAGAAGACTAGAGAACTGTCCCTGTGTCCTGAGACAGAGAAGACTAGAGAACTGTCCCTGTGTCCTGAGACAGAGAAGACTAGAGAACTGTCCCTGTGTCCTGAGACATCCTGTGTCCTGAGAAGACTAGAGAACTGTCCCTGTGTGTCCTGAGACAGAGAAGACTAGAGAACTGTCCCTGTGTCCTGAGACAGAGAAGACTAGAGAACTGTCCCTGTGTGTCCTGAGACAGAGAAGACTGAGACAGAGTCCTGAGACTAGAGAACTGTCCCTGTGTCCTGAGACAGAGAGAGACTAGAGAACTGTCCCTGTGTCCTGAGACAGAGAAGACTAGAGAACTGTCCCTGTGTCCTGAGACAGAGAAGACTAGAGAACTGTCCCTGTGTGTCCTGAGACAGAGAAGACTAGAGAACTGTCCCTGTGTGTCCTGAGACAGAGAAGACTAGAGAACTGTCCCTGTGTCCTGAGACAGAGAAGACTAGAGAACTGTCCCTGTGTGTCCTGAGACAGAGAAGACTAGAGAACTGTCCCTGTGTCCTGAGACAGAGAAGTCCCCTGTGTCCTAGAGAACTGTCCCTGTGTCCTGAGACAGAGAAGACTAGAGAACTGTCCCTGTGTCCTGAGACAGAGAAGACTAGAGAACTGTCCCTGTGTCCTGAGACAGAGAAGACTAGAGAACTGTCCCTGTGTCCTGAGACAGAGAAGACTAGAGAACTGTCCCTGTGTCCTGAGACAGAGAAGACTAGAGAACTGTCCCTGTGTGTCCTGAGACAGAGAAGACTAGAGAACTGTCCCTGTGTCCTGAGACAGAGAAGACTAGAGAACTGTCCCTGTGTCCTGAGACAGAGAAGACTAGAGAACTGTCCCTGTGTGTCCTGAGACAGAGAAGAGTAGAGAACTGTCCCTGTGTCCTGAGACAGAGAAGACTAGAGAACTGTCCCTGTGTGTCCTGAGACAGAGAAGAGTAGAGAACTGTCCCTGTGTCCTGAGACAGAGAAGACTAGAGAACTGTCCCTGTGTCCTGAGACAGAGAAGACTAGAGAACTGTCCCTGTGTCCTGAGACAGAGAAGACTAGAGAACTGTCCCTGTGTGTCCTGAGACAGAGAAGACTAGAGAACTGTCCCTGTGTGTCCTGAGACAGAGAAGAGTAGAGAACTGTCCCTGTGTCCTGAGACAGAGAAGACTAGAGAACTGTCCCTGTGTCCTGAGACAGAGAAGACTAGAGAACTGTCCCTGTGTGTCCTGAGACAGAGAAGACTAGAGAACTGTCCCTGTGTCCTGAGACAGAGAAGACTAGAGAACTGTCCCTGTGTCCTGAGACAGAGAAGACTAGAGAACTGTCCCTGTGTGTCCTGAGACAGAGAAGACTAGAGAACTGTCCCTGTGTCCTGAGACAGAGAAGACTAGAGAACTGTCCCTGTGTCCTGAGACAGAGAAGACTAGAGAACTGTCCCTGTGTCCTGAGACAGAGAAGACTAGAGAACTGTCCCTGTGTCCTGAGACAGAGAAGACTAGAGAACTGTCCCTGTGTGTCCTGAGACAGAGAAGACTAGAGAACTGTCCCTGTGTCCTGAGACAGAGAAGACTAGAGAACTGTCCCTGTGTCCTGAGACAGAGAAGACTAGAGAACTGTCCCTGTGTCCTGAGACAGAGAAGACTAGAGAACTGTCCCTGTGTCCTGAGACAGAGAAGACTAGAGAACTGTCCCTGTGTCCTGAGACAGAGAAGACTAGAGAACTGTCCCTGTGTCCTGAGACAGAGAAGAGTAGAGAACTGTCCCTGTGTCCTGAGACAGAGAAGACTAGAGAACTGTCCCTGTGTGTCCTGAGACAGAGAAGAGTAGAGAACTGTCCCTGTGTGTCCTGAGACAGAGAAGAGTAGAGAACTGTCCCTGTGTCCTGAGACAGAGAAGAGTAGAGAACTGTCCCTGTGTGTCCTGAGACAGAGAAGACTAGAGAACTGTCCCTGTGTCCTGAGACAGAGAAGAGTAGAGAACTGTCCCTGTGTCCTGAGACAGAGAAGAGTAGAGAACTGTCCCTGTGTCCTGAGACAGAGAAGACTAGAGAACTGTCCCTGTGTCCTGAGACAGAGAAGACTAGAGAACTGTCCCTGTGTGTCCTGAGACAGAGAAGACTAGAGAACTGTCCCTGTGTCCTGAGACAGAGAACTGTCCTGTGTCCTGAGACAGAGAAACAGAGAACTGTCCCTGTGTCCTGAGACAGAGAAGACGAGAGAACTGTCCCTGTGTGTCCTGAGACAGAGAAGACTAGAGAACTGTCCCTGTGTGTCCTGAGACAGAGAAGAGTAGAGAACTGTCCCTGTGTCCTGAGACAGAGAAGACTAGAGAACTGTCCCTGTGTGTCCTGAGACAGAGAAGACTAGAGAACTGTCCCTGTGTGTCCTGAGACAGAGAAGAGAGAACTGTCCCTGTGTCCTGAGACAGAGAAGACTAGAGAACTGTCCCTGTGTCCTGAGACAGAGAAGACTAGAGAACTGTCCCTGTGTCCTGAGACAGAGAAGACTAGAGAACTGTCCCTGTGTCCTGAGACAGAGAAGACTAGAGAACTGTCCCTGTGTCCTGAGACAGAGAAGACTAGAGAACTGTCCCTGTGTGTCCTGAGACAGAGAAGACTAGAGAACTGTCCCTGTGTCCTGAGACAGAGAAGAGTAGAGAACTGTCCCTGTGTGTCCTGAGACAGAGAAGACTAGAGAACTGTCCCTGTGTCCTGAGACAGAGAAGACTAGAGAACTGTCCCTGTGTCCTGAGACAGAGAAGACTAGAGAACTGTCCCTGTGTCCTGAGACAGAGAAGACTAGAGAACTGTCCCTGTGTCCTGAGACAGAGAAGACTAGAGAACTGTCCCTGTGTGTCCTGAGACAGAGAAGACTAGAGAACTGTCCCTGTGTCCTGAGACAGAGAAGACTAGAGAACTGTCCCTGTGTGTCCTGAGACAGAGAAGACTAGAGAACTGTCCCTGTGTCCTGAGACAGAGAAGACTAGAGAACTGTCCCTGTGTGTCCTGAGACAGAGAAGAGTAGAGAACTGTCCCTGTGTCCTGAGACAGAGAAGACTAGAGAACTGTCCCTGTGTCCTGAGACAGAGAAGACTAGAGAACTGTCCCTGTGTCCTGAGACAGAGAAGAGTAGAGAACTGTCCCTGTGTCCTGAGACAGAGAAGACTAGAGAACTGTCCCTGTGTGTCCTGAGACAGAGAAGACTAGAGAACTGTCCCTGTGTCCTGAGACAGAGAAGACTAGAGAACTGTCCCTGTGTGTCCTGAGACAGAGAAGACTAGAGAACTGTCCCTGTGTCCTGAGACAGAGAAGACTAGAGAACTGTCCCTGTGTCCTGAGACAGAGAGGACTAGAGAACTGTCCCTGTGTCCTGAGACAGAGAAGACTAGAGAACTGTCCCTGTGTGTCCTGAGACAGAGAAGACTAGAGAACTGTCCCTGTGTCCTGAGACAGAGAAGACTAGAGAACTGTCCCTGTGTCCTGAGACAGAGAAGACTAGAGAACTGTCCCTGTGTGTCCTGAGACAGAGAAGACTAGAGAACTGTCCCTGTGTCCTGAGACAGAGAAGACTAGAGAACTGTCCCTGTGTCCTGAGACAGAGAAGACTAGAGAACTGTCCCTGTGTCCTGAGACAGAGAAGACTAGAGAACTGTCCCTGTGTCCTGAGACAGAGAAGACTAGAGAACTGTCCCTGTGTCCTGAGACAGAGAAGACTAGAGAACTGTCCCTGTGTCCTGAGACAGAGAAGACTAGAGAACTGTCCCTGTGTCCTGAGACAGAGAAGACTAGAGAACTGTCCCTGTGTCCTGAGACAGAGAAGACTAGAGAACTGTCCCTGTGTGTCCTGAGACAGAGAAGACTAGAGAACTGTCCCTGTGTCCTGAGACAGAGAAGACTAGAGAACTGTCCCTGTGTCCTGAGACAGAGAAGACTAGAGAACTGTCCCTGTGTCCTGAGACAGAGAAAGTAGGGAACTGCCGTGATAACTAGGTGGTTTCCCTCAGGTCCTGTTCTGTGTCATGTGATACAAGTGCAAGAACTCCAATTTAGCTATTCTACACCTCTCCTCCTAGTTGACCTTTTATATGTTCTCTCTCCTCCGAGTTGACCTCTCTCCTCCTAGTTGACCTTTATATGTTCTCTCTCCTCCTTGTTGACCTTTTATATGTTCTCTCTCCTCCTAGTTGACCTTTTATATGTTCTCTCTCCTCCTAGTTGACCTTTATACGTTCCCTCTCCTCCTAGTTGACCTTTATACGTTCCCTCTCCTCCTAGTTGACCTTTATACGTTCCCTCTCCTCCTAGTTGACCTTTATACGTTCCCTCTCCTCCTAGTTGACCTTTATACGTTCCCTCTCCTCCTAGTTGACCTTTATATGTTCCCTCTCCTCCTAGTTGACCTTTATATGTTCCCTCTCCTCCTAGTTGACCTTTATATGTTCCCTCTCCTCCTAGTTGACCTTTATATGTTCCCTCTCCTCCTAGTTGACCTTTATACGTTCCCTCTCCTCCTAGTTGACCTTTATATGTTCCCTCTCCTCCTAGTTGACCTTTATATGTTCCCTCTCCTCCTAGTTGACCTTTATATGTTCCCTCTCCTCCTAGTTGACCTTTATATGTTCCCTCTCCTCCTAGTTGACCTTTATACGTTCCTCTCCTCCTAGTTGACCTTTATATGTTCCCTCTCCTCCTAGTTGACCTTTATATGTTCCCTCTCCTCCTAGTTGACCTTTATATGTTCCCTCTCCTCCTAGTTGACCTTTATATGTTCCCTCTCCTCCTAGTTGACCTTTATATGTTCCCTCTCCTCCTAGTTGACCTTTATATGTTCCCTCTCCTCCTAGTTGACCTTTATATGTTCCCTCTCCTCCTAGTTGACCTTTATATGTTCCCTCTCCTCCTAGTTGACCTTTATATGTTCCCTCTCCTCCTAGTTGACCTTTATATGTTCCCTCTCCTCCTAGTTGACCTTTATATGTTCCCTCTCTCCTCCTAGTTGACCTTTATATGTTCCCTCTCCTCCTAGTTGACCTTTATATGTTCCCTCTCCTCCTAGTTGACCTTTATATGTTCCCTCTCCTCCTAGTCACTCAGGTGAGTCCCTTTAATGGCTACTATTACGATCCTTTATGATGTGTTTATGCGTGAGTGTTCTGGTAATATAGGTCAGGTTGATTGTAATAGACGACTTCTCTCTCCCCGTCTCCCTCTCTGTCTCTCTCTCTCTCTCTTTCTCCTCCCTCTCTCTCTCCAGTAGTGGGTACAGGAGGCTCCCAGAGCTGATGGACCAAGGAGGAGGCAACGTGGCTGAGAGCTGACCCTGGCAGACTGAGGCTGTGCTGGCTACCCATCAGGCCTGGACCTTTTCTGGAGAAACACACTGGCAGGGAATCTGACGCAAGCTGAGACAGACAGACAGACAGACAGACAGACACAGACACACACACACACACACACACACACACACACACACACACACACACACACACACACACACACACACACACACACACACACACACACACACACACGGCACAGAGCTCACAAACCACCAGGGGAAGGGCTTTAGCCTTCCAGTCAGGGGGGGGAAAGGGAATGTCACCCCAAGAACGCTGCACAGCCCAAGGTACAGTAGCAGAACACAGAACAGTAGCAGAACACTCTGGGGGGGGGGGTAGCAGAACACACTAGGGGGGTACAGTAGCAGAACACACTGAGGAGGGGCTGGGTACAGTAGCAGAACACTCTGGGGGGGGGGTACAGTAGCAGAACACACTGGGGGGGGGGTACAGTAGCAGAACACACTGAGGAGGGGGTACAGTAGCAGAACACACTGGGGGGGGGGTACAGTAGCAGAACACACTGGGGGGGGGGTACAGTAGCAGAACACACTGGGGGGGGGAGGGGCACTGGGGGGGGGGTACAGTAGCAGAACACACTGGGGGGGGCTGGGTACAGTAGCAGAACAGTAGCAGAACACACTGGGGGGGGGGGGTACAGTAGCAGAACACTCTGGGGGGGGGTAGCAGAACAGTAGCAGAACACACTGGGGAGGGGCTGGGTACAGTAGCAGAACACTCTGGGGGGGCTGAGTACAGTAGCAGAACACACTGGGGGGGGGGGGGGGGTAGAACAGTAGCAGAACACTCTGGGGGGGGGGGGAGGGGCTGGGCTGGGTACAGTAGCAGAACACTCTGGGGGGGCTGGGTACAGTAGCAGAACAGTACAGTAGCAGAACACACTGGGGGGGGCTGGGTACAGTAGCAGAACACTCTGGGGGGGGCTGGGTAGCAGAACACTCTGGGGGGGGGCTGGGTACAGTAGCAGAACACTCTGGGGGGGGGGGGGGCTGGGTACAGTAGCAGAACACTCTGGGGGGGGGCTGGGTACAGTAGCAGAACACTCTGGGGGGGCTGGGTACAGCAGAACACTCTGGGGGAGGGCTGGGTACAGTAGCAGAACACACTGGGGAGGGCTGGGTACAGTAGCAGAACACTCTGGGGGGGGGGGGCTGGGTATAGTAGCAGAACACTCTGGGGGGGCTGGGTACAGTAGCAGAACACTCTGGGGGGGGCTGGGTATAGTAGCAGAACACTCTGGGGGGGCTGGGTACAGTAGCAGAACACTCTGGGGGGGCTGGGTATAGTAGCAGAACACACTGGGGGGGGTCTGGATACAGTAGTAGAACACTCTGGGGGGGCTGGGTACAGTAGCAGAACACTCTGGGGGGGGCTGGGTACAGTAGCAGAACACTCTGGGGGAGGGCTGGGTACAGTAGCAGAACACACTGGGGAGGGCTGGGTACAGTAGCAGAACACTCTGGGGGGGGCTGGGTATAGTAGCAGAACACTCTGGGGGGGGGCTGGGTACAGTAGCAGAACACTCTGGGGGGGGGGGGCTGGGTATGGCAGAACACTCTGGGGGGGCTGGGTACAGTAGCAGAACACTCTGGGGGGGGCTGGGTATAGTAGCAGAACACACTGGGGGGGGGGTCTGGATACAGTAGTAGAACACTCTGGGGGCTGGGTACAGTAGCAGAACACTCTGGGGGGGCTGGGTATAGTAGCAGAACACACTGGGGGGGGGGGCTGGATACAGTAGTAGAACACACTGGGGGGGGCTGGGTACAGTAGCAGAACACACTGGGGGCGGCTGGGTACAGTAGCAGAACACACTGGGGGGGGGGCTGGGTACAGTAGCAGAACACACTGGGGGGGGGGGGCTGGGTACAGTAGCAGAACACACTGGGGGGGGGGCTGGGGTAGCAGAACACTCTGGGGGGCTGGGTACAGTAGCAGAACACACTGGGGGCGGCTGGGTACAGTAGCAGAACACACTGGGGGGGGGGGGCTGGGTACAGTAGCAGAACACTCTGGGGGGGGCGGCTGGGTACAGTAGCAGAACACTCTGGGGGGGGGCTGGGTACAGTAGGAGTGTTTAGCTCACATCAAAGACCAGGCCTCACAATGGAGCCACGGGAAGAAAATAAATAAATAAACACCCAGGGAGCTGGAGGATTCAGCTTCTCTCTCTCTCTTTCTGTCTCTCTCTCTTTCTCTCTCTCTCTGTTTCTCTCTCTCTGTTTTCTCTCTCTCTCTGTTTCTTCTCTCTCTCTGTTTCTCTCTCTCTGTTTCTCTCTCTCTCTCTTTCTCTCTCTCTTTCTGCTGTTTATCTCTGTTTCTCTCTCTCTGTTTCTCTCTCTCTCTCTCTCTCTCTCTGTTTCTCTATCTCTCTCTGACTCTGTCTCTCTGTCTCTCTCTCTCTCTCAAAGAT
>NW_027011085.1:622048-627048 GCF_036934945.1 Oncorhynchus masou masou | reverse complement strand
TCTAACCTAAAACCTAACCCTAATTCTAACCTAAAACCTAACCCTAATTCTAACCTAAAACCTAACCCTAATTCTAACCTAAAACCTAACCCCAACTCTAATTCTAACCTAAAACCTAACTCTAATTCTAACCTAAAACCTAACCCTAATTCTAACCTAAAACCTAACTCTAATTCTAACCTAAAACCTAACCCTAATTCTAACCTAAAACCTAACCCTAATTCTAACCTAAAACCTAACCCTAATTCTAACCTAAAACCTAACCCTAATTGTAACCTAAAACCTAACCCTAATTCTAACCTAAAACCTAACCCTAATTCTAACCTAAAACCTAACCCTAATTGTAACCTAAAACCTAACCCTAATTCTAACCTAAAACCTAACCCTAATTCTAACCTAAAACCTAACCCCAACTCTAATTCTAACCTAAAACCTAACTCTAATTCTAACCTAAAACCTAACCCTAATTCTAAACTAAAACCTAACCCTAATTCTAACCTAAAACCTAACCCTAATTCTAACCTAAAACCTAACCCTAATTCTAACCTAAAACCTAACCCTAATTCTAACCTAAAACCTAACCCTAATTCTAACCTAAAACCTAACCCCAACTCTAATTCTAACCTAAAACCTAACTCTAATTCTAACCTAAAACCTAACCCTAATTCTAACCTAAAACCTAACCCCAACTCTAATTCTAACCGGTTGACTTTACAGCCTCTCTCTTTGTCTTTTCTCTCTCTCTCTGTGTTCTCTCTCTTCCTCTGTCTCACCCCTTGGTTCCTCCACTTGTTTGCTGAGCACATTTCAAATCCTTCCCAGAACCACCCTCTCTTCTCCAGGTCCAGGCACGCCAAAAACTGTTTTGTGATTTATTGACATGAATGGGTGGTTGCCACGGTTGCCAAAGCAATGCACATGAAGTGTTACAAATTAAAAACATGTTTGAGCAACAATAATATTATCAACAAACACAATTATAAATGGAGAATAACACACTAAAACTAAACAAACATCAACAATTGAGAAAGTATAATCACATATTATATTATATAAAAATATTTTGACAGGTCAGGACATAATCTGTAGCTAGATCTATAGTCTCTAATATTATGAGAGGTCAGGACATAATCTGTAGCTAGATCTATAGTCTCTAATATTATGACAGGTCAGGACTTAATCTGTAGCTAGATCTACAGTCTCTAATATTATGACAGGTCAGGACATAATCTGTAGCTAGATCTATAGTCTCTAATATTATGAGAGGTCAGGACATAATCTGTAGCTAGATCTATAGTCTCTAATATTATGACAGGTCAGGACATAATCTGTAGCTAGATCTACAGTCTCTAACAGAATTACAGGTCAGGACATAATTAGTGTATTTTGGTTACAGATTTCTATTATTTAGAATTCTGTTATTTGTGATTGAGTGGCTGAATTTAGCTGGTGATGTTGAGCTAGTTGCTCCAAAGGGAAAGCCTTGTGTTTATAATCTTCTGGATCACAGGGTGACTCTCTGGGCTGTGGGGTTTTGAATTAGAAAGCCTTGTGGTTATAATGTTCTGGATCACAGGGTGACTCTCTGGGCTGTGGGGTTTTGAATTAGAAAGCCTTGTGGTTATAATGTTCTGGATCACAGGGTGACTCTCTGGGCTGTGGGGTTTTGAATTAGAAAGCCTTGTGGTTATAATGTTCTGGATCACAGGGTGGGGTTTGAATTAGAAAGCCTTGTGGTTATAATGTTCTGGATCACAGGGTGGGGTTTGAATTAGAAAGCCTTGTGGTTATAATGTTCTGGATCACAGGGTGGGGTTTGCATTAGAAAGCCTTGTGGTTATAATGTTCTGGATCACAGGGTGACTCTCTGGGCTGTGGGGTTTTGAATTAGAAAGCCTTGTGGTTATAATGTTCTGGATCACAGGGTGGGGTTTGAATTAGAAAGCCTTGTGGTTATAATGTTCTGGATCACAGGGTGACTCTCTGGGCTGTGTGGTTTTGAATTAGAAAGCCTTGTGGTTATAATGTTCTGGATCACAGGGTGGGGTTTGCATTAGAAAGCCTTGTGGTTATAATGTTCTGGATCACAGGGTGAGAGGTGAGTCCAGAACTTGGTGGGTCTTTTCTCAATTTGGAGCGCTATAGGATTCCCTAGGAAGCCGATACGGGCCCCTAGATGTGTATATCGTCTAGGATTGATGTGCATTCCACTCGTACCCTTGTCTGAACCCGGTGTGAAACATCCTAAATTGTCCAAAAAAATCAGAAAATTGTGTTTTATTAAGACAGTAGACATATCCATTTTTGGGGCATTTCTGTGCCCCAAACATGAACATTTTATCAGACACTCGTGTTCCTGTGTTATTGTAATGGTGAGAGGTTAGCATGTCTTAGGGGTATGATATAAAATGCTAACCTCCCGTGTTATTGGTAATGGTGAGAGGTTAGCATGTCTTAGGGGTATGATATAAAATGCTAACCTCCTGTGTTATTGGTAATGGTGAGAGGTTAGCATGTCTTAGGGGTATGATATAAAATGCTAACCTCCTGTGTTATTGTAATGGTGAGAGGTTAGCATGTCTTAGGGGTATGATATAAAATGCTAACCTCCTGTGTTATTGTAATGGTGAGAGGTTAGCATGTCTTAGGGGTATGATATAAAATGCTAACCTCCTGTGTTATTGGTAATGGTGAGAGGTTAGCATGTCTTAGGGGTATGATATAAAATGCTAACCTTCCGTGTTATTGGTAATGGTGAGAGGTTAGCATGTCTTAGGGGTATGATATAAAATGCTAACCTCCCGTGTTATTGTAATGGTGAGAGGTTAGCATGTCTTAGGGGTATGATATAAAATGCTAACCTCCCGTGTTATTGTAATGGTGAGAGGTTAGCATGTCTTAGGGGTATGATGTAAAATGCTAACCTCCCGTGTTATTGGTAATGGTGAGAGGTTAGCATGTCTTAGGGGTATGATATAAAATGCTAACCTCCTGTGTTATTGTAATGGTGAGAGGTTAGCATGTCTTAGGGGTATGATATAAAATGCTAACCTCCCGTGTTATTGTAATAGTGAGAGGTTAGCATGTCTTAGGGGAATGATCTTTGACCTTCTGTAACTTTCTCACTCATCATTATTCACAATTCATTCAGGATTATTCGTAATCATGGAAGCATTCACATTAATGTCGAAGAGTTTATAAATATAGTATATTCTTATTTATAATAAAATGGACTCCTAAATGATAGAGGGAGACAGAGACAGAGACAGAATGAGTAAGAGAGCAAGGGAGCGAGAGAGGGAGACTATCATGTTTTACCTTTTGTTGTGTAACCTGGGTAAATGAGATTGTATTGAGTGTATTATATGTATTTTAGGTTTAAAGCGTTATATTAATCAATGGTTTCACTGCATTGCAGCCAGTCTATGTGACTTGCTCTATCAAAACAGATTCAGAGTTTTTTCTGGAAAGAGGAGAATGTCAGCTTTCTAATGATTCCAACACTATCTCTCTACTCCAAATACCAAGCGAGTTACGTGCCATTACACTCAGAGTGTCACCAAACCAGTTTGCAGTTACTTTTTAAGACATTTATTCAAATAATGAATAACAATTATTTACTCCCAGCACAACGTGACTATTTAAAACTCTAGCTATTTCTCTCACACGGGAATCCATCGATACAAAGCTAATCTAGCTAGCCAAGGTGCCCCTGAACAGGCAGTTAACCCACTGTTCCTAGGCCGTCATTGAAAATAAGAATTTGTTCTTAACTGACTTGCCTAGTTAAATAAAGGTACAATTTAAATTAAATTTAAATTAAAAAGGTGAAGGCCAGCTGCTAGTGATAGTAGCTACGAGAGATATTAGACAGAATTGAAGAGCGAGAGAGACAGTAGCCTGAGGTAAACTTTTTGTCTATATGACTATTATATGACTATTGCAGCTTCCTATTGAAAATATATAGCTAGCTAGGCTGTGATTCATTCATGACTTGGGAATAGGAGAGGGTTTTGGCAGTGCAGATACAAGCTGGCCTTTTTGCGAAAGCAGGTAAACGTTAGCTGACGTGTTGGAAGCTAGCATCCACCGAACCGATGCGAAAGCAGGTAAACGTTAGCTGACGTGTTGGAAGCTAGCATCCACCGAACCGATGCGAAAGCAGGTAAACGTTAGCTGACGTGTTAGAAGCTAGCATCCACCGAACCGATGCGAAAGCAGGTAAACGTTAGCTGACGTGTTGGAAGCTAGCACCCACCGAACCGATGCGAAAGCAGGTAAACGTTAGCTGACGTGTTGGAAGCTAGCACCCACCGAACTGATACGAAAGCAGGTAAACGTTAGCTGACGTGTTAGAAGCTAGCGTCCACCGAACTGATGCGAAAGCAGGTAAACGTTAGCTGACGTGTTGGAAGCTAGCATCCACCGAACCGATGCGAAAGCAGGTAAACATTAGCTGACGTGTAAGTAGTAGTGCTCCGCTGTTATATTTGATCCTACGTTTATAAGACTAAAAAACTATATTCATACTCTGAATTTGAATTCTGGTCCACATTTGCGCGAGCGACACTTACATATTTCAACATGCACATGATGCACGTAGTTGAACACTGACATTTACAATAATCATACGACATGTCACATAGCTATGGTAGATTAGGCCTGTTTCTTCTTCCTGGTCTACCCCTAAGGCCTAATACCACCCCACACATCCCCTATTATTACCCTAATGCCCCCCCCCCCCACACACACGTCTCCTATCGTTCCCCTGAAGCCCCCTCAGACAGGTAAAGCCCAGAGGGGAGCAGAGGCAGATTTAAATAGCTTAAAGTGGCTTCTACAGTTCTAGGATGGGTATAGTGGAGTGTTGTCAGATTATGTTTAGGAACCATTCAGCGCGTGTGTGTGTGTGTGTGTGTGTGTGTGTGTGTGTGTGTGTGTGTGTGTGTGTGTGTGTGTGTGTGTGTGTGTGTGTGTGTGTGTGCGTGCGTGCGTGCGTG
>NW_027011085.1:612048-619548 GCF_036934945.1 Oncorhynchus masou masou | reverse complement strand
TGGAGGTAGGGAGGGGAGAGACTGGGGTAGGGAGGGGAGAGACAGAGGTAGGGAGGGGAGAGACAGAGGTAGGGAGGGGAGAGACAGAGGTAGGGAGGGGAGAGACTAGGGTAGGGAGGGGAGAGACGGAGGTAGGGAGGGGAGAGACAGAGGTAGGGAGGGGAGAGACTAGGGTAGGGAGGGGAGAGACGGAGGTAGGGAGGGGAGAGACAGAGGTAGGGAGGGGAGAGACTAGGGTAGGGAGGGGAGAGATGGAGGTAGGGAGGGGAGAGACTAGGGTAGGGAGGGGAGAGACGGAGGTAGGGAGGGGAGAGACAGAGGTAGGGAGGGGAGAGACAGAGGTAGGGAGGGGAGAGACAGAGGTAGGGAGGGGAGAGACAGAGGTAGGGAGGGGAGAGACTAGGGTAGGGAGGGGAGAGACGGAGGTAGGGAGGGGAGAGACAGAGGTAGGGAGGGGAGAGACTAGGGTAGGGAGGGGAGAGACGGAGGTAGGGAGGGGAGAGACAGAGGTAGGGAGGGGAGAGATGGAGGTAGGGAGGGGAGAGACAGAGGTAGGGAGGGGAGAGACAGAGGTAGGGAGGGGAGAGACTAGGGTAGGGAGGGGAGAGATGGAGGTAGGGAGGGAGAGACAGAGGTAGGGAGGGGAGAGACAGAGGTAGGGAGGGGAGAGATGGAGGTAGGGAGGGGAGAGACTGGGGTAGGGAGGGGAGAGACAGAGGTAGGGAGGGGAGAGACAGAGGTAGGGGGAGGGGAGAGACAGAGGTAGGGAGGGGAGAGACAGAGGTAGGGAGGGGAGAGACAGAGGTAGGGAGGGGAGAGACTAGGGTAGGGAGGGGGGAGAGAGGGTAGGGAGGGAGAGACAGGGAGGGGGGAGAGACAGAGGTAGGGAGGGGAGAGACAGAGGTAGGGAGGGGAGAGACAGAGGTAGGGAGGGGAGAGACTAGGGTAGGGAGGGGAGAGATGGAGGTAGGGAGGGGAGAGACAGAGGTAGGGAGGGGAGAGACAGAGGTAGGGAGGGGAGAGACAGAGGTAGGGAGGGGAGAGACAGAGGTAGGGAGGGGAGAGACTAGGGTAGGGAGGGGAGAGACGGAGGTAGGGAGGGGGAGAGACAGAGGTAGGGAGGGGGGAGAGACAGGGTAGGGAGGGGAGAGACAGGTAGGGGGAGGGGAGAGACTGAGGTAGGGAGGGGGAGACTGAGGTAGGGAGGGGAGAGACAGAGGTAGGGGAGGGGAGAGACTAGGGTAGGGAGGGGAGAGATGGAGGTAGGGAGGGGAGAGACAGAGGTAGGGAAGGGAGAGACAGAGGTAGGGAGGGGAGAGATGGAGGTAGGGAGGGGAGAGACAGAGGTAGGGAGGGGAGAGACGGAGGTAGGGAGGGAGAGACTGGGGTAGGGAGGGGAGAGACAGGTAGGGAGGGGAGAGACTGAGGTAGGGAGGGGGAGACTGAGGTAGGGAGGGGAGAGACAGAGGTAGGGAGGGGAGAGACGGAGGTAGGGAGGGGAGAGACGGAGGTAGGGAGGGGAGAGACTGGGGTAGGGAGGGGAGAGACTGAGGTAGGGAGGGGAGAGACTGGGGGTAGGGAGGGGAGAGACAGAGGTAGGGAGGGGAGGGACTGGGGTAGGGAGGGGAGAGACAGAGGTAGGGAGGGGAGAGACAGAGGTAGGGAGGGGAGAGACAGAGGTAGGGAGGGGAGAGACAGAGGTAGGGAGGGGAGAGACAGAGGTAGGGAGGGGAGAGACAGAGGTAGGGAGGGGAGAGACAGAGGTAGGGAGGGGAGAGACGGAGGTAGGGAGGGGAGAGACGGAGGTAGGGAGGGGGAGAGACGGATGTAGGGAGGGGGAGAGACTGGGGTAGGGAGGGGAGAGACGGAGGTAGGGAGGGGAGAGACGGATGTAGGGAGGGGAGAGACAGAGGTAGGGAGGGGAGAGACGGATGTAGGGAGGGGGAGAGACTGGGGTAGGGAGGGGAGAGACGGAGGTAGGGAGGGGAGAGACGGATGTAGGGAGGGGAGATACTGGGGTAGGGAGGGGAGAGACTGGGGTAGGGAGGGGAGAGACGGAGGTAGGGAGGGGAGAGACGGATGTAGGGAGGGGAGAGACAGAGGTAGGGAGGGGAGAGACGGATGTAGGGAGGGGGAGAGACTGAGGTAGGGAGGGGAGAGACTGAGGTAGGGAAGAGAGAGACTGGGGTAGGGAGGGGAGAGACTGGGGTAGGGAGGGGAGAGACAGAGGTAGGGAGGGGAGAGACGGAGGTAGGGAGGGGAGAGACGGATGTAGGGAGGGGAGAGACAGAGGTAGGGAGGGAGAGACGGAGGTAGGGAGGGGGAGAGACTGAGGTAGGGAGGGGAGAGACTGAGGTAGGGAAGAGAGAGACTGGGGTAGGGAGGGGAGAGACATGGGTAGGGAGGGGAGAGACTGGGGTAGGGGGGGAGAGACAGAGGTAGGGAGGGGAGAGACGGATGTAGGGAGGGGAGAGACGGATGTAGGGCGGGAGAGACTGAGGTAGGGAGGGGAGAGACAGAGGTAGGGAGGGGAGAGACAGAGGTAGGGAGGGGAGAGACTGGGGTAGGGAGGGGAGAGACAGAGGTAGGGAGGGGAGAGACTGGGGTAGGGAGGGGAGAGACAGAGGTAGGGAGGGGAGAGACTGAGGTAGGGAGGGGAGAGACTGAGGTAGGGAGGGGAGAGACTGAGGTAGGGAGGGGAGAGACAGAGGTAGGGAGGGGAGAGACAGAGGTAGGGAGGGGAGAGACTGAGGTAGGGAGGGGAGAGACTGGGGTAGGGAGGGGAGAGACAGACACAGGGGAGAGACAGAGGTAGGGAGGGGAGAGACAGAGGTAGGGAGGGGAGAGACAGAGGTAGGGAGGGGAGAGACAGAGGTAGGGAGGGGAGAGACAGAGGTAGGGAGGGGAGAGACAGAGGTAGGGAGGGGAGAGACAGAGGTAGGGAGGGGAGAGACAGAGGTAGGGAGGGGAGAGACTGGGGTAGGGAGGGGGGAGACGGAGGTAGGGAGGGGGGAGACGGAGGTAGGGAGGGCCTCTGCTGGAAAGGGCAGGGAAGGGTCTGGGTCGATGCTGGTATTGAGGGCAGGCAGGAGACAGCGAAGCCTGCGGGGAAGGGCAGAATGGTAGGGTCCTGGGTCACACTGAGCTGTCAAATCCTGCCTCTACACCCTGGGAGGCATCAGTACAGAGAGGTCAACGAGACACTGCTGACCCTACTGCTGACAGAGCTAACCCACCACAACACAGCACAGCCTGCCCTACATACAGACAGATAGACTCACAGGCACACACGCACGCACGCACGCACGCACGCACACACACACACACACACACACACACACACACACACACACACACACACACACACACACACACACACACACACACACACACACACACACACACACACACACACACACACACACACACACACACACACACACACACACACACACACACACACACACACAGTGGGGTGTGTTTATACCAGTTACACCAGTCCAGAAGAGTATCCTGATGCATCACACCAGAGAAACTACAACCTGCTCTTTATTAGAGCCTTCATTAAGTATTCACACCATTTGACTGTTTCCATGTGTAGTTGTGTCTACAGCCTGAATTAAATGTACATCAATGATACAGAATATCAATTTAATAAATGTTTAATACCCCAAAAGGTCAAAGTGGAATTTTGTTTATAAAACATTCAATCCTGAAGTGTGTTGAGTCAGTAAGTATCCAAGCCTTTTGTTATGGCGCCTAAATACATGTAGGAGTCAAAATGTGCAGAACGAGTTGCATAATGGGCTCATTGCGTGTTCAATAATAGTGGTTGACATTATTTTGTCATAACTACGCCCTCGCTGTACCCCACACATACAATGATCTGTACGGTCCCTCAATCAGGTAGTACATTTCGAGCACAGATTCAACGACAAAGACAAGGGAGGTTTTCTAATGCCTCGCAAAGAAGGGCACCTATTGGTGGATGGATAAAGAAAGAAAAGCAGACCCTTTGAGTTTGCTGAAGTTATTAATTACCCTTCGGAGGGTGTACAAATACACCCAGTCACTACAAATACACCCAGTCACTACAAATACACCCAGTCATTACAAATACACCCAGTCACTACAAATACACCCAGTCACTACAAATACACCCAGTCACTACAAATACACCCAGTCACTACAAATACACCCAGTCACTACAAATACACCCAGTCACTACAAATACACCCAATCACTACAAATACACCCAGTCACTACAAATACACCCAGGTACTACAAATACACTCAGTCACTACAAATACACTCAGTCACTACAAATACACCCAGTCACTACAAATACACTCAGTCACTACAAATACACCCAGTCACTACAAATACACTCAGTCACTACAAATACTACAAATACACCCAGTCACTACAAATACACCCAGTCACTACAAATACACCCAGTCACTACAAATACACCCAGTCACTACAAATACACCCAGTCACTACAAATACACCCAGTCACTACAAATACACTCAGTCACTACAAATACACCCAGTCACTACAAATACACCCAGTCACTACAAATACACCCAGTCACTACAAATACACTCAGTCACTACAAATACACTCAGTCACTACAAATACACCCAGTCACTACAAATACACTCAGTCACTACAAATACACCCAGTCACTACAAATACACTCAGTCACTCTACAAATACACCCAGTCACTACAAATACACCCAGTCACTACAAATACACCCAGTCACTACAAATACACCCAGTCACTACAAATACACCCAGTCACTACAAATACACCCAGTCACTACAAATACACTCAGTCACTACAAATACACCCAGTCACTACAAATACACCCAGTCACTACAAATACACCCAGTCACTACAAATACACCAGTCACACAAATACACTCAGTCACTACAAATACACCCAGTCACTACAAATACACCCAGTCACTACAAATACACTCAGTCACACTACAAATACACCCAGTCACTACAAATACACCAGTCACTACAAATACACCCAGTCACTACAAATACACCCAGTCACTACAAATACACCCAGTCACTACAAATACACTCAGTCACTACAAATACACCCAGTCACTACAAATACACCCAGTCACTACAAATACACCCAGTCACTACAAATACACCCAGTCACTACAAATACACCCAGTCACTACAAATACACTCAGTCACTACAAATACACCCAGTCACTACAAATACACCCAGTCACTAAAAATACACCCAGTCACTACAAATACACTCAGTCACTACAAATACTACAAATACACCCAGTCACTACAAATACACCCAGTCACTACAAATACACCCAGTCACTACAAATACACCCAGTCACTACAAATACACTCAGTCACTACAAATACACCCAGTCACTACAAATACACCCAGTCACTACAAATACACTCAGTCACTACAAATACACCCAGTCACTACAAATACACTCAGTCACTACAAATACACCCACTCACTACAAATACACTCAGTCACTACAAATACTACAAATACACCCAGTCACTACAAATACACCCAGTCACTACAAATACACCCAGTCACTACAAATACACCCAGTCACTACAAATACACCCAGTCACTACAAATACACCCAGTCACTACAAATACACTCAGTCACTACAAATACACCCAGTCACTACAAATACACTCAGTCACTACAAATACACCCAGTCACTACAAATACACTCAGTCACTACAAATACACCCAGTCACTACAAATACACCCAGTCACTACAAATACACCCAGTCACTACAAATACACCCAGTCACTACAAATACACCCAGTCACTACAAATACACTCAGTCACTACAAATACACCCAGTCACTACAAATACACCCAGTCACTACAAATACACCCAGTCACTACAAATACACCCAGTCACTACAAATACACTCAGTCACTACAAATACACCCAGTCACTACAAATACACTCAGTCACTACAAATACTACAAATACACCCAGTCACTACAAATATACAAGCCTTCTTGTCTCAGTACCAATACGGGTGTATTGTCACTACAAGCCTTCCTGACTCAGTACCAATACACCCAGTCACTACAAACCTTCCTAACTCTATACTTCCGGCGCCGACAGAGATGGCCGCCTCGCTTCGCGTTCCTCGGAAACTATGCAGTTTTTTGTTTTTTTTTACGTGTTATTTCTTACATTAGTACCCCAGGTCATCTTAGGTTTCATTACATACAGTCGAGAAGAACTACTGAATATAAGATCAGCGTCAACTCACCATCAGTACGACCAAGAATATGACTTTCGGGAAGCGGATCCTGTGTTCTGCCTTTCAACCAGGACAACGGAATGGATCCCAGCCGGCGACCCAAAAAACGACTTTGTAAAAGAGGGAAACGAAGTGGTCTTCTGGTCAGACTCCAGAGACGGGCACATCGTGCACCACTCCCTAGTATACTTCTCGCCAATGTCCAGTCTCTTGACAACAAGGTTGGTGAAATCCGACCCCCAAGCAGACACATCGATGGCTGAACGAACTTTATTTGACTCTTTGCAAACTGGAATCCATACATCCTGAGGCTGCATTCATTGTAGCTGGGGATTTTAACAAGGCTAATTTGAAAACAAGACTCCCTAAATTGTATCAGCATATCGATTGCGCAACCAGGGCTGGCAAAACCTTGGATCATTGCTATTCTAACTTCCGTGACGCATATAAGGACCTGCCCCACCCTCCTTTCGGAAAATCTGACCACGACTCCATTTTGTTGATCCCTGCCTACAGACAGAAACTGAAACAAGAAGCTCCCACGCTGAGGTCTGTCCAACGCTGGTCCGACCAATCTGATTCCACACTCCAAGACTGCTTCCATCACGTGGTCTGGGATATGTTTCGTATTGCGTCAGACAACAACATTGACGAATACGCTGATTCGGTGTGCGAGTTCATTAGAACGTGCGTTGAAGATGTCGTTCCCATAGCAACGATTAAAACATTCCCAAACCAGAAACCGTGGATTGATGGCAGCATTCGCGTGAAACTGAAAGCGCGAACCACTGCTTTTAATCAGGGCAAGCTGACCGGAAACATGACCGAATGTAGCTATTCCCTCCACAAGGCAATCAAACAAGCTAAGCGTCAGTATAGAGACAAAGTAGAATCTCAATTCAACGGCTCAGACACAAGAGGTATGTGGCAGGGTCTACAGTCAATCACGGATTACAAAAAGAAAACCAGCCCCGTCACGGACCAGGATGTCTTGCTCCCAGGCAGACTAAATAACTTTTTTGCCCGCTTTGAGGACAATACAGTGCCACTGACACGGCCTGCAACCAAAACATGCGGCCTCTCCTTCACTGCAGCCGAGGTGAGTAAAACATTTAAACGTGTTAACCCTCGCAAGGCTGCAGGCCCAGACGGCATCCCCAGCCGCGCCCTCAGAGCATGCGCAGACCAGCTGGCTGGTGTG
>NW_027011085.1:574548-602048 GCF_036934945.1 Oncorhynchus masou masou | reverse complement strand
CACGGACTCCAGCCTGGGCCGGATCGCCCAGTATCTGAAGAATCTGGAGGTTCTGGAACTGGGCGGGTGTAGTAACATCACCAACACGGGGCTGTTGCTCATAGCGTGGGGTTTACACCGGCTCAAGAGCCTCAATCTCCGCAGCTGCCGGCATGTGTCTGACGTGGGCATCGGGCACCTGGCGGGCATGACCCGCAGCGCAGCGGAGGGCTGTCTCAACCTGGAATACCTGACGCTGCAGGACTGTCAGAAACTTACGGATCTGTCCCTCAAGCACATCTCGAAGGGCCTGGCTAAGCTCAAAGTTCTCAACCTGAGTTTCTGTGGCGGGATCTCTGACGCAGGTATGATCCACCTCTCCCATATGACCAGCCTCTGGAGCCTTAACCTGCGCTCGTGCGACAACATCAGTGACACGGGCATCATGCACCTGGCCATGGGCACGCTGCGGCTCTCCGGGCTAGACATGTCCTTCTGTGACAAGATAGGGGACCAGAGTCTGGCTTACATCGCCCAGGGCCTGTACCAGCTCAAATCCCTGTCCCTGTGCTCGTGCCACATTAGTGACGATGGCATCAACAGGATGGTGCGCCAGATGCATGAGCTGAGAACCCTGAACATTGGACAGTGTGTGCGGATTACAGACAAAGGACTGGAGCTCATTGCCGACCACTTGACTCAGTTGACGGGGATCGATCTGTATGGATGTACTAAAATCACGAAACGGGGACTGGAAAGGATAACGCAGCTCCCATGCCTTAAAGTTTTGAATCTGGGACTTTGGCAGATGACAGAGAGTGAAAAAGTGAGGTGAAACTAACTTGGCGAGGATTAGTTGGGGAGGGGGGGACACACAGAGAGGAGAAGGGGTAACGGAGCAGGAGACCAGTGGGCGGGGAATGTTCCTTCTAAAAAATATATATATCCTCTGCTCTCAATCTCGTCGTAGTTGGATATTTTCTCACTCAATGTAACTTAATGCTACAAAACTGTGATTAAAAAATATGTTGCGCAATTTTAGGCCAAATGAAAACAAGATTAATCATCATCAAATGCATGTTTTCATTATTAACGACACAATATCCCGCACCCGCATTATGAAGACAAACTACTTTTTATTATTCCTAAAGAGTCGCAATATTTAACTTCAAACTCTCCAACTATCGCGCCTAATACATTTGGCTACCTCGTTTATCAATGTGTTGTAATAAATCCGTGTATTCTTAAAAAGAAAGAGAGGAGATAAATTGTGCCTATAGACAGTAGTAGTCCCCTCCCCCAACGCGTCTCGCGCTGGAGAATCCTAGCAGCAAAAAGAAACGCTCTCTAACTACCTTTGTGTTAATTTGCCCAGAAACGCTTAACAATGAAGAAGAGAAACGAACAGATTTTCGTTTAAAAGGACTGTTCACACTCAGACAAAAATAGCGACTTTATGCAAATTAAAACGGACTAGTTTGTATCCAAAATATTTTTTGTTTTGTTTACTTTTTAGCCCAACTTAAAGGCCTTGTAGCCTTGGATTCAAGCTTTGAATAATGGAACCCTTCCTTCCCTATATTATTTTGGTGTGTTTATGCTTATGGAAGCAGATATTGTCGAATTATTGCTGTTATTCAGAGCGTTGTACTTCAAATTGAAGTGATTTCTATAATAGAAATGCTGCCCCTTTTTCTCAATCAGGTGTTTTCCAACTAATCCTCCATATCCTCTAGAATATGGGTTGCTACCTTTTAAACACAATCATACACACTAGTCCACAATAACAGAAGAGACACTCCTTTGGAATAGAATCTAAATACATACTTTAGAATTAAGAAGCAATCGATCCTTATTTTCTCGGCTTCCAAGTGAATGCGTGTCAGGCCTACATGGAACCTATGGGATCATAACATGACGTTATGAGCGAACTGAACTGCAACATGTATTGAGTCCTGCTGAGAGACTACTGTGTTTTAATGTACTGTATATGTGTTTGTAAAAAAACAGAATCCAAAATGAAATTGTTTTATATTCTTACAGTAAACATTAAAGTTGATATTTATATAATAAATGAAAAGGTAATGTGGACTCGTTTTGTACGGGGATTGTATTGTAGACTAGTAACCTACTACTTGTTTTCTTGTGATCATCCTTGTTACAAGACCATGCACTCCTGCTTTGATCGAAAACGTGTCCATTTCTAAGAGAAACCGCTGTTTATGTCCGTAGATCCCCGGTAGAGACAAGGTATTTAAAAAACAACAAAAAAGACGAACTGTCCACATATTATTAATCGTTCGGATCACAACCATAATCTTACGAATTTGATTGTTCCGTTTAGAGAAACAGTTATAATGTTGATATGCCGGCTTCGATTGTTAAATTATTTACGAGCAGATTCAAAATGGATGCTTCCCTTGATTTTGCTTGTTCTAATTATCAGTCTGACGTATTGTGTTGATAGGTTTCAGCTGCTTGCCTCTCAAAGGGCTGTCACTAACGTGGCTTTAAATCTGGGGATATTAAACGCCTCACGCCCATTGACATATTAGCATTCTATTGTGCTGTTTTTCTGTGACATTCTAGGCTACAGCCTAGGTTTTGTCTGTTCAAATGTTGCTAACATTTGGTTCTATGTTATAATTTGCGCTATCTACTTTCTGTTTCTTTAGCCAAATGTGTGTTTGGAATAAGAGTGGGATACCGGCAGTTGCTTTTGTTTCCCGAAGTTAAAAAGGCACGTTGGGATTTTTCTCTAGCTTGCTCAGTCACGCATACCAGATCTGAGAGACTGCCTTGGTCCCACGGGACGTCTTCTCTCCTCCCACCCCCTCCCTTCTCCTCACCCCCCAAAACTCAGCCGACACCCCCCCCCCTCCTGTCTCACAGACACTTTTTAACATTCCACACCATCATTCAAAGCATTTAAGCTTTCTTCTTCTTTCCCTGTCTCTGTCCGTTCTGGACCAGAGAGAGTGAAAGAGAGAATTCACTGCGTGCTGTTTTAGACTCGTCTTGGTCTTGTGCAATAACCACACAACAGTGAGATAACCCCCATTCTATAGATAAACAGGGTACTGTATTTTAGAACATATCTCATATTTGTTTAGCAAAATAATAATTAAAACAATGTCCTTATATACAGGGGTCTTCTTTTAATGTTGATGTTATGTTCTGGTGGTCTACCTTGACTGAAAAGACTACATTTGTCAGTTGATTATCTTGGAGATCCCTATTTGATAAGATATCCCCTTTAGTTGATGTCTGATTGTACTTCAATCAAAATGGCTCCTGCTTGCTATTCTTTTCAGTCAAATTTAGTTTGTACTTCAGTTGAAATAAGTCCCGCTGTGGTATTTAGATCTATGTTTGTATTTTAGTTCAAAATGGCTGTTGATATACTTTTCAGATTAATTCAGTTTGTAGTTGAAATGGCTATTGTAGTACTTTTCATTCAATTTAATTGGTAGACCAACGTCAGTTAAAATAGTCCCTGCTACGGTTCAATTGAATTGATTTTGATACTGGAGTTAGTTTGTAGCAAAGTTGTTTCAAACAGTTATTTTTGCTGAGTTGAGCTGTCACATTCACAGTGTTACTTTAAAGCCTTACTTCGCTTTGAGAGGGAGAACCAGAGCCTTTTTACTGCTAACATTAAGGGGAACTGGCTCTCCTCAACAAAGCAAGAGGGACATCTGCAATAATGCTAGCCAAGGCTCTCCACCTCCTCTCTTTACCTCTCTCCACCTCTTCTGTTCACCCCTCTTCCCCTCCTCTCTCCACCTCCTCTCTTCCCCTCCTCTCTCCACCTCCCTCTCTCCTCCTCTCTTCCCTCCTCTCTCCCCTCCCTCTCTCCCCTCCTCTCTTTACCGTTCTCTACCTCTTCTGTTCACCCCTCTTCCCCTCCTCTCTCCACCTCCTCTCTCCACCTCCTCTCTTTACCTTTCTCCACCTCTTCTGTTCACCCCTCCTCTCTCTACCTCCTCTCTTCCCCTCCTCTCTCCACCTCTCTCCCCCTCTCTCTCCACCTCCTCTCTTCCCCCTCCTCTCTTTACCTTACTCAACCTCTTCTGTTCACCCCCTCCCTTCCCCTCCTCTCTCCACCTCCCCTCTTCCCCTCCTCTCTCCACCTCCTCTCTTCCCCCCTCTTCCACCTCCCTCTCCCCTCCCTCTTTCCACTCCCTCTCTCCACCTCCTCTCTTTACCTTTCTCCACCTCTTCTGTTCACCCCTCTTCCCCTCCTCTCCCCATCTCCTTTTAACATCTCCTCTCTTTACCTCTCCACCTCCTCTCCCCTCATTCCACCCCTCTCTCCTCTTTACCTCTCTCCACCTCCTCTCTCCCCCTCTTTCCACCCCCCTCCTCCTCTGTACCTCTCTCCCCCTCTTCCACCCCTCTCTCCTCTTTACCTCTCTCCACCTCCTCTCTCCCCCTCTTTCCACCCCTCTCCTCTTTACCTCTCTCCTATTTACCTCTTTCCACCTCCTCTCTCCACCTCCTCTCTACCTCTCACCACCTCCTCTCTCCCCTCCTCTTTACCTCACTCCACCTCCTCTCTCCTCTCCACCTCCTCTCCTCCCCTCCACCCCTCTCTCCACATCCTCTCTCATTTCCACCTCCTCTCTCCACATCCTCTCTCCTCCGCTAAGTCTCCACCTTCTCTCTCCCTCTCCACCTCCCTCTCTCCTCTCCACCTCCTCTCTCCACCTCCTCTCTTCCTCTCTCCACCTTCTCCTCCTCCACCACCTCTCCTCTCCACCTTGCCTCCAACCCTCCCGTCCACCCCCTCTCTCCACATCCCTCTCTCCTTTCCACCTCCTCTCCACATCCCTCTCCTCGCTAAGTCTCCACCTCCTCTCTCCCTCCACCTCCTCTCTCTCCACCTCCTCTCTCCACCCCTCTCCACCTCCTCTCCACCTCCTCTCTCCCTCTCTCCCTCTCTCCACTTCCTCTCCACTTCCTCCACCTCCTCTCTCCACCACCTGTCTCCACCTCTCCCTCTCTCCACCTCCTCCACATCCTCTCCCTCTCTCCACCTCCTCTCTCCACATCCTCTCTCCCTAAAATAGTCCGTGCTACGGTTCAATTTAATTGAATTTGATACTGTAGTTAGTTTGTAGCAAAGTTGTTTCAAACAGTTATTTTTGCTGAGTTGAGCTGTCACATTCACAGTGTTACTTTAAAGCCTACTTCGCTTTGAGAGGGAGAACCAGAGCCTTTTACTGCTAACATTAAGGGGAACTGGCTCTCCTCAACAAAGCAAGAGGGTCATCTGCAATAATGCTAGCCAATGCTCTCCACCTCCTCTCTTTACCTCTCTCCACCTCTTCTGTTCACCCCTCTTCCCCTCCTCTCTCCACCTCCTCTCTTCCCTCTTTACCTTTCTCCACCTCTTCTGTTCACCCCTTTACCTCTCCACCTCTTCCTCTCTCCACCCCTCTCTCCCCTCCTACCTCCTCCACCTCCTCACCCCTATTCCCCTCCTCTCTCCACCTCCACATCTTCTCTCCCCCTCTCTTTACCTTCCTCCACCTCTTCTGTTCACCCCCTCTTCCCCTCCTCTCTCCTCTCCACCCCCTCTCTCCACATCTTCTCTCCTCGCTAAGTCTCCACCTCCTCTCTCCTCTCCACCTCCTCTCTCCACATCCTCTCTCCTCGCTAAGTCTCCCCTCCCCTCTCTCCCTCTCCACCTCCTCTCTCCACATCCTCTCTCCTCCCTAAGTCTCCACCTCCCTCCATCTCTCCTCTCCACCTCCTCTATCCACATCCTCTCCTCGCTAAGTCTCCACCTCCTCTCCACCTCCTCTCCCTCTCTCCAGTCTCCATCCTCTCTCCTCTCCACATCCTCTCTCCACTCTCTCCACCTCCTCTCTCCTCCCTAAGTCTCCACCTCCTTCCACCTCCTCTCGCCACATCCTCTCTCCCTCTCCACCTCCTCTCTCCACCTCTCTCCTCCTCTCCTCGCTAAGTCTCCACCTCCTCTCCACCTCCTCTATCCACATCTTCTCTCTTCGCTAAGTCTCCACCTCCTCTCTCCTCTCCACCTCCTCTCTCCACCTCCTCTCTCCACCTCCTCTCTCCACCTCCTCTCTCCACCTCCTCTCTCCACTCTCCTCCACCTCCTCTCTCCCTCTCTCCACCTCTCCCCTCTCTCCACCTCCTCTCTCCCTCTCTCCACCTCCTCTCTCCCTCTCTCCACCTCCTCTCTCCTCCCCCTCTCTCCACCTCCTCTCTCCTCCCTAAGTCTCCACCTCTTTCCACCTCCTCTCTCCCTCTCTCCACATCCTCTCTCCCTCTCTCCACATCCTCTCTCCACATCCCCTCTCTCTCTCTCTCTCTCCACCTCCTCTCTCCTCCCTAAGTCTCCACCTCTTTCCACCTCCTCTCACCACATCCTCTCTCCCTCTCCACCTCCTCTCTCCACATCCTCTCTCCTCGCTAAGTCTCCACCTCCTCTCTCCTCTCCACCTCCTCTATCCACATCCTCTCTCTTCGCTAAGTCTCCACCTCCTCTCTCCTCTCCACATCCTCTCTCCACCTCCTCTCTCCCTCTCTCCACCTCCTCTCTCCCTCTCTCCACCACCTCTCTCCCTCTCTCCACCTCTCTCTCTCCCTCTCTCCACCCCTCCCTCTCTCTCCCCCTCCCTCTCTCCCCCTCCTCTCTACACCTCCTCTCTCCCTCTCCTATCTCCCTCTCTCCACCTCCTATCTCCACCTCCCTCTCCTCCCTAAGTCTCCACCTCTCCACCTCCTCTCCTCCTCTCTCCCTCTCTCCACCTCCTCTTTCCCTCTCTCCACCTCCTCTTTCCCTCTCTCCACCTCCTATCTCCCTATCCACATCCTCTCTCCACATCCTCCCTCCACCTCCTCTCTCCACCTCCTCTCTCCTCCCTAAGTCTCCACCTTTCTCCACATCCTCTCTCCACATCCTCTCTCCACATCCTCTCTCCTCCCTAAGTCTCCACCTCTTTCCACCTCTGCTTTACAACGCCTGCAGTTTAAAGGTGTTGCTGACTTACAGTAGAAACGCTTTGATGTTTTCAGTGGCCTTCGGGGGGCTGTGTGTGTGTGAAGCCTATAGGGGGTTTGAGTGTGGCAGGACTTGTATCAGAGCTACAGGAGCTGAAAGAAATCCTGGCCTCCGGAAAAAGCATTTGTAACTGTGAGTGCGTTCCAAATTACACCCTTTTCCCTCTATAGTGCACTGCTTTAGACCAGGCCCCATAGGGGCACCACACAGGGAATAGGGGGCTATTTGTGAAGCAGACTGTACAACTGAAATGTATATTATTTGTGAAGAGGGAAGTTAGCGGAAGAGGGGTGAGATTCTTATAGAATATACTGTTGAGACGAGAGGTGTGTGTGGACAGTAGTTAGAGAGAGAGAAGTAACTTACTGTATAGGCCTGGGTTAGGCGAGCAGGAGCAGAAGTAGGGAGTGGAGGAGGGAGGAGGGAAGGTGACGCTGCCTCTCCCTAATGTCTGATCCCTGGAAAAAGAAAAGCAGAGGAATTTGTGAGTCACTATTTGACTTTGGACTGCTAAAAGTGAGTGTGGTGTGTTACAATCCAGGCTGAGGAGACAGTTAGGCAGACAGGCTGTCTACCGCACCTCACTATAGAAACCTGCTGTCTACCGCACCTCACTATAGAAACCTGCTGTCTACCGCACCTCACTATAGAAGCCTGCTGTCTACCGCACCTCACTATAGAAACCTGCTGTCTACCGCACCTCACTATAGAAACCTGCTGTCTACCGCACCTCACTATAGAAACCTGCTGTCTACCGCACCTCACTATAGAAACCTGCTGTCTACCGCACCTCACTATAGAAACCTGCTGTCTACCGCACCTCACTATAGAAAGCCTGCTGTCTACCGCACCTCACTATAGAAACCTGCTGTCTACCGCACCTCACTATAGAAACCTGCTGTCTACCTGCACCTCACTATAGAAACCTGCTGTCTACCGCACCTCACTATAGAAACCTGCTGTCTACCGCACCTCACTATAGAAACCTGCTGTCTACCGCACCTCACTATAGAAACCTGCTGTCTACCGCACCTCACTATAGAAACCTGCTGTCTACCGCACCTCACTATAGAAACCTGCTGTCTACCGCACCTCACTATACAAACCTGCTGCCTGTACCAGAGATATAGACACACTGCCTGTACCAGAGATATGCTGCCAGTACCAGAGATAAAGGGAGTTCAGTTAGACACACAAACCTGTGCTATTGGGCCTGTACCAGGACCCAGATGACAAACCTGCTGTCCTGAACCAGAGATATAAAAGCTGCTGCCTGTACCTACATTTAACAAACTGCTGCCTTACCAGAAATAGCTTTTTAGTCCAGTACCAGAATATAGGCTTAGTTTGCGTCTGTACCAGAGAACACAGTGCCAGTACTGTGTCATTGGGCTGGTTTCCCAGGCACAGATGAAGCCTGGTCCTGAACTAAAAAGCATGCTACATTTAAGAATCTCTCCTTAAATAGCTTTTTAGTCCAGGATATAGGCTCAAAGTTTGCTGTCTGGGAACACAGACACTAAAACCCCAAACTGGTTTCCCAAGCAATGCAGATTAAGCCTTGTCCTGGTCTAATGGAGAACTCAATAGTCAATGAAGAAATACCTTTCTTAGTCCAGAACTAGGATGAATCAGTATCTGGGAAACCAGCCTTTAGAGTTGACCCCCCCCCCCCAGCAGTTACAGTGTTATTGGGCGGAGTATCCTAGACACAGATAACGTCTAGTCTTTGACTAACGAAACACTATTGGTTTAATGTTGCTCTGGAAACCAGTTCGTACTATGTCTCAGAGCTGAGCCCCCTCCCAGTCTAGGTTTCAGCCCTCAGTCAGACAGGGCTGGGTTATTACGAGTAGGATTTCCAGGCTCTGGTAATGATATCCAGATGAGATTTGTATTTAGCCATGTTCACACGTTGGTGACATTTACAGTCTCAGATAATATGGAGAGGTCCTTCAGAGAGTATTCATACCCCTTGACTTATACTACGGTTTGGTGTTACAGATTGAAGTCAAAATGGATATATATATATATATATATTAAATCTCACCCATCTACACACAATACCCCACAATAACAAGGTGAAAACATGTTTTTTTTAAACATTTTTGCAAATGTATTGAAAATTAATTTCCCAAATCTAATTTACATAAGTATTCACACCCCCTGAGTCAATACGTGTTAGAATCACCTTTTGTCAGTGATTACAGCTGTGAGTCTTTCTGTGTAAGTCTCTAAGAGCTTTACATACCTAGATTGTACAATATTTGGCAATTATTATTTTCAAAAGTCTTGCCATAGAGTTTCAAGACGATTTAAGTCTAAACTGTAACTAGGCGACTCAGGAACATTCAATATTGTTTTTCTGAAAGGTGAATTTGTCTCCCAGAGTTTGTTGGAAAGAAGTCTGAACCAGGTTTTACTCCTGTGCTGAGCTCTATTCCGTTTAGTTCTAATCATCCCGAATCCTCCCTAGTCCTTGCCGATGACAAGTATACCCATAACATGATGCAGCCACCACCATCCTTGAAAATACGAAGAGTGGTACTCAGTGATGTGCTGTGTTGGATTTGACCCAAATATAACACTTTGTATTCAGGACATAAAGGTAATTTCTGTGGCACATTTTTTTTTACAGTTTTCATTTTGTGCCTTATTGCAAACAGGAAGCATGTTTTGGAATATTTTTATTCTGTACAGGCTTCCTTCTTTTCACTCTGTCATTTAGGTTCGTATTGTGGAGTAACTACAATGTTGTTGATCCATCATCAGTTTTCTCTTAACACAGCCATTAAACTCTGTAACTGTTTTAAAATCACCATTGACATCATGGTGAAATCTCTGAGTGGTTTCCTTCCTCCCTGGCAACTGAGTTAGGAAGGACACATGTATCTTTGTAGTGACTGGGTGTATTGATACACCATCCACAGTGTAATTAATAACTTCACCAGGCTCAAAGGGATTTTCATTGTCTGTTTTTTGTGTGTTTTCTTTTACCCATCTACCAATAGGTGCCCTTCTTTGTGATCCAATGGAAAACCTCCCTGGTCTTTGTGGTTGAATCTGTTACTGCTCGAAGTGAGGGACCTCACAGATAATTGTATGTGTGGGGAAGAGAAATGAGATAGTCACTCAAAGATCATGTTAAACACTATTATTGCACAAAGCGTGAGTCAATGCAACTTATTATGTGCATTGTTAAGCATATTGTTTTTACTCCTGAACTTATTTAGGCTTGTCATAACAAAGGAGTTAAATACTTATTGACTAGAGGCATTTCAGATTTGTATTTTTTTAAATTAATTTGTAAAAATGTCTAAAAATATGTTTCATCTTTGACATTATGGGGTATCGTGTGCAGGCCAGCGACAGAACATCTACACTTAATCCATTTTTAAATTCAGGCTGTGACCCCCAAAAATGTAGAGAAAGTCTAGGGGTGAATACTTTCTGAGGACCCTGTATGTCAGGAAAGTCACTGTAAAGATCATATGTTTTATTTATTTAACTAGGCAAGTCAGTTAAGAACAAATTCTTACTTTCAATGACGGCCTAGGAACAGTGGGTTTAACTTCCTGTTCAGGGGCAGAACGACAGATTTGTACCTTGTCAGCTCGGGGATTTGAACATGAAACCTTTTGGGTTACTAGTCCAACGCTCTAACCACCAGGCTACCCTGCCCTGTTCATATACTGTAGACACATAGAGGAATCACACACGGAGCCAATGTTCTTGTCAGAAGGTTACAACAAAGATTTCTAGACGTGTAACAAAAACAATATATATGTACCGTAAATGTACTGAGTAAAAAATAAAAAATTAGTTATTTTGTCTCTGTAACACAGTTATAAATCATTTTTAAATGAAAGAAAAAGGACAAGTATACAGGCATCACATTGTCTCTCAGTAACACAGTTACAGAGCATTCAGAAAGAATGGCATCACATTGTCTCTCAGTAACACAGTTACAGAGCATTCAGAAAGAATGGGTCTCTCAGTAACACAGTTACAGAGCATTCAGAAAGTATGGCATCACATTGTCTCTCAGTAACACAGTTACAGAGCATTCAGAAAGAATGGCATCACATTGTCTCTCAGTAACACAGTTACAGTCTCTCAGTAACACAGCTACAGAGCATTCAGAAAGAATGGAAAGTTTTCAGACCCCTTGACCAGTTTTCCACACTTTTCACTTACGTCACAGCCTTTTATTATGAAATAGATTAAATAGTTATTTTCATCATTAATCGACACACAATACCCCATAATGACATCACAATACCCCATAATGACATCACAATACCCCATAATGACATCACAATGTGACAAAGCAAAATGACAAAGCAAAAACAGTTTTTTTTTTAGAAATGTAGAAATGTAGAAATTTATTACAAATAAAAAACTCATATCAGATTTACATAAGTATTCAGAAACTTTACTCAGTACTTTGTTGAAGCACGTTTGGCAGCGATTACAGCCATGAGTCTTCTTGGGTATGAAGCTGCAAGCTTGCCACACTTGTATTTGGGGAGTTTCTCCCATTCTTCTCTGCAGATCCTCTCAAGCTCTCTCAGGTTGGATGGGGAGCATCGCTGCACTGCTATCTTCAGGGCTCTCCAAAGATGTTCTATCGGGTTCAAGTCCAGGCTCTGGCTGGGCCACTCAATGACATTCAGAGACTTGTCTTGTCCTGCGTTGTCTTGGCTGTGTGCTTATGGTCATTATCCTGTTGGAAGGTGAACCTTCGCCCCAGTCTGAGGTCCTGAGCGCTCTGGAGCTGGTTTTCATCAAGGATCTCTCTGTACTTTGCTCCGTTCATCTTTGCCTCGATCCTGACGAGTCTCAGTCCCTGCCGCAGAAAAACATCCCCACAGCATGATGCTGCCACCACCATGCTTCACCATAGGGATGATGCCAGGTTTCCTCCAGACATGATGCTGCCACCACCATACTTCACCGTAGGGATGGTGCCAGGTTTCCAGACATGATGCTTGGAATTCAGGCCAAAGAGTTCAATCTTGGTTTCATTAGACCAGAGAATCTTGTTTGTCATGGTCTGAGATTCCTTAGGTGCCTTTTGGCAAACTCCAAGCGGTCTGTCATGTGTATTTTACTGAGGAGTGGCTTACGTCTGGCCACTCTACCATAAAGGCCTGATTTGCTGGAGTGCTGCAGAGATGGTTGTCCTTCTGGAAGGTTCTCCCATCTCCACTAAGGAACTCTGGAGCTCTGTCAGAGTGACCATCAGGTTCTTGGTCACCTCCCTGACCAAGGCCCTTCTCCCCGATTGCTCAGTTTGGCTGGGCGGCCAGCTCTAGGAAGAGTCTTGGTGGTTCCAAACTTCCTCCATTTAAGAACGATGGAGGTCCCTGTGTTCTTGGGGACATTTAATGCTACAGATGCCTCGACACAATCCTGTCTCGGAGCTCTACGGACAATTCCTTCGACCTCATGGCTTGGTTTTTGCTCTTACATGCACTGTCAACTGTGGGACCTTAAATAGACAGGTGTGCTGCTTTTCCAAATCATGTCCAATCAAATGAATTTACCACAGGTGGACTCCAATCAAGTGGTAGAAACATCTCAAGGATGATCAATGCACCTGAGCTCAATTTCGAGTCTCATAACAAAGGGTCTGAATACTTATGTAAGTAGGATATTTCTGTTGTTTATTTGTAATAAATGTGCAAAAAAATGTCAAACCTGTTTTCACTTTGTCATTATGGGGTATTGTGTGTAGGTTAATGAGGAAAACAATACATTGAATTCATTTAGAATAAGGCTGTAACGTAACAAAATGTGTAGAAAGGGGAAGGAGTCTGAATACTTCCTGAATGCACCGTTATATGCTCATTGTTTCTTCTTTACTGTGCCTTGTTTTACTAGATGTACAGCACGACACTGTTATTACCTGTCGCCTGCTAGTCATCTAATAGCACAGCAGTGTAAGTGTCCTGGTCCCCTCCTCCCATCTGCTCTACAGCCTCTAATAGACAGCGGTCAGGTCAGAGTCAGACAGGAGGATAATAGTAGGGCTCTGAATGTCTGTTTTACAACCAGAGGAGAGACGACGACTTAGCATGGACTGTCTGTATTAGCTGCACACTGCTAGTCGGTGAGGAGGGAGAGGACGACTTAGCATGGACTGTCTGTATTACCTGCACACTGCTAGTCTGTGAGGAGGGAGAGGACGACTTAGCATGGACTGTCTGTATTACCTGCACACTGCTAGTCTGTGAGGAGGGAGAGGACGACTTAGCATGGACTGTCTGTATGACCTGCACACTGCTAGTCTGTGAGGAGAGAGAGGACGACTTAGCATGGACTGTCTGTATTACCTGCACACTGCTAGTCTGTGAGGAGGGAGAGGATGACTTAGCATGGACTGTCTGTATTACCTGCACACTGCTAGTCTGTGAGGAGGGAGAGGACGACTTAGCATGGACTGTCTGTATTACCTGCACACTGCTAGTCTGTGAGGAGGGAGAGGACGACTTAGCATGGACTGTCTGTATTACCTGCACACTGCTAGTCTGTGAGGAGGGAGAGGATGACTTAGCATGGACTGTCTGTATTACCTGCACACTGCTAGTCTGTGAGGAGGGAGAGCTAGAGAGAGACAGAGGGAGAGGTAAAGACAGACAGACGGACGGACAGGCAGAGGGAGAGCTAGAGAGAGACAGAGGGAGAGGTAAAGACAGACAGACAGATGGACAGACTGACAGAAGCAGAGCTAGAGAGAGACAGAGGAAGAGGTAAAGACAGACAGACAGATGGGCAGACAGACATAGGGAGAGCTAGAGAGAGACAGAGGGAGAGGTAAAGACAGACAGACAGACAGAGGGAGAGCTAGAGAGAGACAGAGGGAGCGATAAAGACAGACAGACAGATGAACAGACAGACATAGGGAGAGCTAGTGAGAGACAGATGGAGAGGTAAAGACAGACAGAGGGAGAGCTAGAGAGAGACAGAGGGAGAGATAAAGAAAGACGGAAGGTCGGGCGGACGGAGGGAGGGAGAAAGGCTTGCCCTTTATGGTTGTGAGGTCTGGGCTACACTCACCAACCAAAAATTCACAAAATGGGACAAACAACAAATTGAGACACTGCACGCAGAATTCTGCAAAAATATCCTCAGTGTACAACGTAGAACACGAAATAATGCATGCAGTGCAGAATTAGGCCGATACCCACTAATTATCAAAATCCAGAAAAGAGCCTTTCATTTCTACAACCACCTAAAAGGAAGCGATTCTCAAACCTTCCATAACAAAGCCATCACCTACAGAGAGGTGAACCTGGAGAAGAGTCCCCTAAGCAAGCTGGTCCTGGGGCTCTGTTCACAAACAGACAAAAATATAATTACCTGACACGTTGGAAAGAATTTCTTCTTAAAACAGAGCAAACTAGAATGCTATTGGCCCTAAACAGAGAGTACACAGTGGCAGAATACCTGACCACTGTGACTGACCCAAACTTAAGGAAAGCTTTGACTATGTACAGACCTGCGAGCATAGCCTTGCTATTGAGAAAGGCCGCCCTAGGCAGACCTGGCTCTCAAGAGAAGACAGGCTATGTGCCCACTGCCCACAAAATGAGGTGGAAACTGAGCTGCACTTCCTAACCTCCTGCCAAATGTATGACCATATTAGAGACATATTTCCCTCAGATTACACAGATCCACAAAGAATTCGAAAACAAAGGATTTTGATAAACTCCCATATCTACTGGGTGAAATACCACAGTGTGCATCACAGCAGCAAGATTTGTGACCTGTTGCCACAAGAAAAGGGCAACCAGTGAAGAACAAACACCATTGTAAATACAACCCATATTTATGTTTATTTATTTTCCCTTTTGTACTTTTGTACTTTAACTATTTGCACATCGTTACAACACTGTATATTGACATAATATGACATTTGTAATGTCTTTATTCTTTTGGAACATTTGGCAGAGGCAGACAGACAGACAGGAGAAAGGGAGAGGCAGACAGGAGACAGGGAGAGGCAGACAGGAGACAGGGAGAGGCAGACAGGAGAAAGGGAGAGGCAGACAGGAGACAGGGAGAGGCAGACAGGAGAAAGGGAGAGGCAGACAGGAGAAAGGGAGAGACAGACAGGAGAAAGGGAGAGGCAGACAGGAGAAAGGAGAGGCAGACAGGAGACAGGGAGAGGCAGACAGGAGAAAGGGAGAGGCAGACAGGAGACAGGGAGAGACAGACAGGAGAAAGGGAGAGGCAGACAGGAGAAAGGGAGAGGCAGACAGGAGACAGGGAGAGGCAGACAGTAGAAAGGGAGAGACAGACAGGAGAAAGGGAGAGGCAGACAGGAGAAAGGGAGAGGCAGACAGGAGACAGGGAGAGGCAGACAGGAGACAGGGAGAGACAGACAGGAGAAAGGGAGAGGCAGACAGGAGAAAGGGAGAGGCAGACAGGAGACAGGGAGAGGCAGACAGGAGAAAGGGAGAGGCAGACAGGAGAAAGGGAGAGGAAGACAGGAGACAGGGAGAGGCAGACAGTAGAAAGGGAGAGGCAGACAGGAGACAGGGAGAGGCAGACAGGAGAAAGGGAGAGGCAGACAGGAGAAAGGGAGAGGCAGACAGGAGACAGGGAGAGACAGACAGGAGAAAGGGAGAGGCAGACAGGAGACAGGGAGAGACAGACAGGAGAAAGGGAGAGGCAGACAGGAGAAAGGGAGAGGCAGACAGGAGACAGGGAGAGGCAGACAGGAGACAGGGAGAGGCAGACAGGAGACAGGGAGAGACAGACAGGAGAAAGGGAGAGGCAGACAGGAGACAGGGAGAGGCAGACAGGAGACAGGGAGAGATAGACAGGAGACAGGGAGAGATAGACAGGAGACAGGGAGAGGCAGACAGGAGAAAGGGAGAGGCAGACAGGAGAAAGGGAGAGGCAGACAGGAGAAAGGGAGAGGCAGACAGGAGACAGGGAGAGGCAGACAGGAGAAAGGGAGAGGCAGACAGGAGACAGGGAGAGACAGACAGGAGACAGGGAGAGGCAGACAGGAGACAGGGAGAGACAGACAGGAGAAAGGGAGAGGCAGACAGGAGAAAGGGAGAGGCAGACAGGAGAAAGGGAGAGGCAGACAGGAGAAAGGGAGAGGCAGACAGGAGACAGGGAGAGGCAGACAGGAGAAAGGGAGAGGCAGACAGGAGACAGGGAGAGACAGACAGGAGACAGGGAGAGGCAGACAGGAGACAGGGAGAGACAGACAGGAGAAAGGGAGAGGCAGACAGGAGAAAGGGAGAGGCAGACAGGAGAAAGGGAGAGGCAGACAGGAGACAGGGAGAGACAGACAGGAGAAAGGGAGAGGCAGACAGGAGAAAGGGAGAGGCAGACAGGAGACAGGGAGAGGCAGACAGGAGAAAGGGAGAGGCAGACAGGAGAAAGGGAGAGGCAGACAGGAGACAGGGAGAGGCAGACAGGAGACAGGGAGAGGCAGACAGGAGAAAGGGAGAGGCAGACAGGAGACAGGGAGAGACAGACAGGAGAAAGGGAGAGGCAGACAGGAGAAAGGGAGAGGCAGACAGGAGACAGGGAGAGACAGACAGGAGAAAGGGAGAGGCAGACAGGAGAAAGGGAGAGGCAGACAGTAGAAAGGGAGAGGCAGACAGGAGACAGGGAGAGGCAGACAGTAGAAAGGGAGAGGCAGACAGGAGAAAGGGAGAGGCAGACAGGAGACAGGGAGAGACAGACAGGAGAAAGGAGAGGCAGACAGGAGAAAGGGAGAGGCAGACAGGAGACAGGGAGAGGCAGACAGGAGACAGGGAGAGGCAGACAGGAGACAGGGAGAGACAGACAGGAGAAAGGGAGAGGCAGACAGGAGACAGGGAGAGGCAGACAGGAGACAGGGAGAGATAGACAGGAGACAGGGAGAGGCAGACAGGAGAAAGGGAGAGGCAGACAGGAGAAAGGGAGAGGCAGACAGGAGAAAGGGAGAGGCAGACAGGAGACAGCGAGAGGCAGACAGGAGAAAGGGAGAGGCAGACAGGAGACAGGGAGAGACAGACAGGAGACAGGGAGAGGCAGACAGGAGACAGGGAGAGACAGACAGGAGAAAGGGAGAGGCAGACAGGAGAAAGGGAGAGGCAGACAGGAGAAAGGGAGAGGCAGACAGGAGACAGGGAGAGGCAGACAGGAGACAGGGAGAGGCAGACAGGAGAAAGGGAGAGGCAGACAGGAGACAGGGAGAGACAGACAGGAGACAGGGAGAGGCAGACAGGAGACAGGGAGAGACAGACAGGAGAAAGGGAGAGGCAGACAGGAGAAAGGGAGAGGCAGACAGGAGAAAGGGAGAGGCAGACAGGAGACAGGGAGAGACAGACAGGAGAAAGGGAGAGGCAGACAGGAGAAAGGGAGAGGCAGACAGGAGACAGGGAGAGGCAGACAGGAGAAAGGGAGAGGCAGACAGGAGAAAGGGAGAGGCAGACAGGAGACAGGGAGAGGCAGACAGGAGACAGGAGGAGAGGCAGACAGGAGAAAGGGAGAGGCAGACAGGAGACAGGGAGAGACAGACAGGAGAAAGGGAGAGGCAGACAGGAGAAAGGGAGAGGCAGACAGGAGAAAGGGAGAGGCAGACAGGAGAAAGGGAGAGGCAGACAGTAGAAAGGGAGAGGCAGACAGGAGACAGGGAGAGGCAGACAGTAGAAAGGGAGAGGCAGACAGGAGAAAGGAGAGGCAGACAGTAGAAAGGGAGAGGCAGACAGGAGACAGGGAGAGGCAGACAGGAGACAGGGAGAGACAGACAGGAGAAAGGGAGAGGCAGACAGGAGAAAGGGAGAGGCAGACAGGAGAAAGGGAGAGGCAGACAGGAGAAAGGGAGAGGCAGACAGGAGACAGGGAGAGACAGACAGGAGAAAGGGAGAGGCAGACAGGAGAAAAGGGAGAGGCAGACAGTGAGTGTCAGCTCGTAGCCAGTCTCTCTGCCAGGACCAGGTGTGTGGACAGTCCAGTGGTCCCAGAGGACCTCCTGTCACCTCCTATTGATCCGATCCTATTGATCCGGCCTGTCGCCCTTTAAACCAGTGGACACAACATGGACTGAGGCTGGACACAAGGCGTTCCATAGGGGTTTGATGGCCACCCTCCAGAAGGGTCCTCATCACATCACAGTGTCTGTGAAGGGTTGATGAGACACGGTCCGGCCACAGCATAGTGAGGGGCCTTTGGAGACACAACAAGGTCCAAAAGATAAACAGAAGGGGTATTTAACAGAAGTCCTGGCCAGTTTCCTGTGTGTATGCGTGCGTTTGTTCGTCTGTGTGTGCATATCGGGGTCAGCCAGCTCTCCTCTGGGAGGTTGTGACAGTGTTTGACTGGTGTCATGTGACCTGACAGGGCCCAGGGGCAGGCTGGGAGGCCCAAGCTGTCAGGGATCTGACGCCTCCGAGGGGTTGACCAGACTCACCTCGCGCCACACACACAGAGCCTGCCTTCTGCTGCCTCTGCTCGATGGCTCCAAGCTGTCAAAACAGTCTCTCTCTCTCCCTCTCTCTCTCTCTCTCTCTCTCTCTCTCTCTCTCCCCCCACCTCTCTCTCTCTCTCTCTCCCCACCACCTCTCTCTCTCTCCCTCTCTCTCTCTCCCTCTCTCTCTCTCTCTCTCTCTCTCTCCAGTAACAGAGCTTTGCTAGTCTGCAGGTTCCCTGGTTTATTTGGTTTACAGTTCCTTTTCTCTGCTACTACCTCTGATTTTGTCCTTCCCTCTCTTCCCCCTTTCTCTAAACGCCAGGTAACGCCAGGCAACACCAGGTAACGCCAGGTAACACCAAGAAAACGGCAAGTAACACCAAGTAACGCCAGGTAACACCAAGTAACGCCAGGTAACACCAAGTAACGCCAAGTAACACCAAGTAACGCCAGGTAACACCAGGTAACGCCAGGTAACACCAAGTAACGCCAGGTAACACCAGGTAATGCCAGGTAACACCAAGAAAACGCCAAGTAACACCAAGTAACGCCAGGTAACACCAAGTAACGCCAGGCAACACCAGGTAACGCCAGGTAACACCAAGAAAACGGCAAGTAACACCAAGTAACGCCTAATGTTTTGCACACTCAGTGTATACAGTGCATTCAGAAAGTATTCAGACCCCTTGACTTTTTCCACATTTTCTTACATTGCAGCCTTATTCTAAAATGAATACACTTTTTCTCCCCTCATTAATCTACACACAATACCCCATAATGACAAAGCAAAAAAACATTAAAAAAAAATGTTGTGCAAATTTACAAAAAAATATAGACAGAAATAACATACGTATTCAGACCCTTTGCTATGAGAGTCGAGCTCAGCTGCATCCTGTTTCCATTGATCATCCTTGAGATGTTTCTGAACTTGATTGGAGTCCACCTGTGGAAAATTAATTTGATTGGACATGATTTGGAAAGGTACACACCTGTCCATATAAGGTCCCACAGTTGAAAGTGCATGTCAGAGCAAATACCAAGCCATGAGGTCGAAGGAATTGTCCGTAGAGCTCCGAGACAAGATTGTGTTGAGGCACAGATCTGGGGAAGGGTAGCAAAAAATGTCTGCAGCATTCAAGGTCCCCAAGAACACAGTGGCCTCCATCATTCTTAAATGGAGGAAGTTTGGAACCACCAAGACTCTTCCTAGAGCCGCCCGGCCAAACTGAGAATTCAGGGGAGAAGGGCCTTGGTCAGGAGGTGACCAAGAACCTGATGGAGCTCCAGAGCTCCAGAGTTCCTCTGTGGAGATGGGAGAACCTTCCAGAAGTACAACCATCTCTGCAGCACTTCACCAATCAGGCCTTTATGGTAGAGTGGCCAGACGGAAGCCACTCCTCAGTAAAAGGCACACGACAGCCTGCTTGGAGTTTGCCAAAAGGCACCTAAAGGACTCTCAGACCATGACAAACAAGATTCTCTGGTCGATTGAAACCAAGATTGAACTCTTTGGCATGAATGACAAGCATAATGTCTGGAGGAAACCTGGCACCATCCCTACGGTGAAGCATGGTGGTGGCAGCATCATGCTGTGGGGATGTTTTTCAGTGGAAGGGACTAGGAGAATGGTCAGGATCGAGGGAACGATGAACGGAGCAAAGTACAGAGAGATCCTTGATGAAAACCTGCTCCAGAGCACTCAGGACCTCAGACTGGGGCGAGATTTCACCTTCCAAAAGGACAACGACCCTAAGCACATAGCCAAGACAATGCAGGAGTGGCTTCATGACAAGTCTCTGAATGTCCTTGAGTGGCCCAGCCAGAGCCCAGACTTGAATCCGATCGAACATCTCTGGAGACCTGAACATAGCTGTGGAACGATGCTCCCCATCCAACCTCACAGAGCTTGAGAGGATCTGCAGAGAAGAATGGGAGAAACTTCTCAAATACAAGTGTGGCAAGTTTGTAGCATCATACCCAAGAAGACTCAAAACTGTAATCGCTGCCAAACGTGCTTCAACAAAGTACTGAGTAAAGTTTCTGAATACTTATGTAAATGTGATATTAGCTTTTTTATTTGTAATACATTTGCAAACATTTCTAAAAAACCTCTTGTTGCTTTGTCATTATGGGGTATTGTGATGTCATTATGGGGTATTGTGATGTCATTATGGGGTATTGTGTGTCGATCAATGATAGAAAAAATGATTTAATCTATTTCATAATAAAAGGCTGTGACGGAAAGAAATGTGGAAAAGGTCAAGGGGTCTGAATACATTCCGGACGCTCTGTAACTGTGTTACTGAGAGACAATGTGATGCCATTCTTTCTGAATGCTCTGTAACTGTGTTACTGAGAGACAATGTGATGCCATACTTGTCCTTACTTTCATTTAAAATAATTAATTGGAAGCATTCAAAAGTGACCAAAACATCAGCCAAGAAGCATAGGATCTGAGAAGTGGTATGTGGTCACCACCTGCAGAACCACTCCTTTATTGGGGGTGTCTTGCTAATTGCCTATAATTTCCACCTGTTGTCTATACCATTTGCACAACAGCATGTGAAATGTATTGTCAATCAGTGTGCTTTCACTCTAGTGGTAGCATGAGACGGAGTCTACAACCCACACAAGTGGCTCAGGTAGTGCAACTCATCTAGGATGGCACATCAATTTTAAGGACATTACATCAAAGTTGGATCAGCCTGTAGTGTGGTTTTCCACTTTCATTTTGAGTGTCTCCAAATCCAGACCTCCAATGGGTTGATACGTTTGATTTCCATTGATAATTTTTGTGTGATTTTGTTGTCAGCACATTCAACTATGTAAAGAAAAAAAGTATTTAATAAGTATCTTTCATTCATTCAGATCTAGGATGTGTTATTTTAGTGTTCCCTTTATTTTTTTGAGCAGTGTATATAGTATTTGCTACATTAACATTTGGTCAGTGTGTGATTTTCTATGTATCTATATAATCTTCACAGTAACCTTCGGTCAACAACATTGGGATGCTGAATGTGTCTTTTACTTAGCAGGTGGTACATAATGACCTGTTTCACCAGTTCTCCTCTCTTTAGCAGTGACATATTTTAAGGTATTTGTGAATGTAAGGTACATATGTAGGATCTTAATTTGATCAATGCAGGCCATTTTTAACTGGTAGTGTATTTGAGGTTTAAAAAGACTAAAGTTTGTAATTTCCACATAGAAATTTCTTGATTTGATTTCCCCTTTAAAAACACCTTCAAAAATGTCCATTAAATATAATCCACATAATAATTTACATTTCGTATACTGCAGGATTATTTTCGTGCTGTAGCATACTGACTCAAATTAAGATCCTACATCTGTTTCTTTCTCTCTCTCCTTCCTCATTGTTTCTTTCCTCTCTTCCTATTCTCTGCCTCTTCCTCCTCTCTCTCTCTCTCTCTCTCTCCATCTCATCGGAAACATATGGGTTCATTGCTAAAGCAAGTGAAATAGATAAACAAACGTGAAACGTTTTATTTACAATGGTGTTTGTTCTTCACTGGTTAGACCTTTTCTTGTGGCAACAGGTCACAAATCTTGCTGCTGTGATGTCACACTGTGGTATTTCACCCAGTAGATATGGGAGTTTATCATAATTTGATTTGTTTTTCGAATTCTTTGTGGATCTGTGTAATCTGAGGGAAATATGTGTCTCTAATATGTGTCTCTCTCATACATTTGGCAGGGGGTTAGGAAGTGCAGCTCAGATTCCACCTCATTTTGTGGGGTCTCTCTCTGACAGAGTGAGGGTGAGAAGCCCGGAGCCACTGGGGGGGGGGGCAGCGTATGGTAGACACGAGGCCAGAGCCAAGACTGGCTACTACCCACAGTGTGTGTGTGTGTGTGAGAGTGTGAGAGTGAGAGAGAGAGAGAATGGGTGTTGATTGAATATTAGTGTACAGTATATATCTACAGTATGTAGTGGCAGTCAGTCTATATCTAACTGTGGGAAGAGGTTCATCTGCTGTGTGTTTCAGATGGTTTAGAATGGATAGATGGAAACATGTTAATATAGAGGGGAAGGAAACATGTTAATATAGAGGGGAAGGAAACATGTTAATATAGAGGGGAAGGAAACATGTTAATATAGAGGGGATGGAAACATGTTAATATAGAGGGGAAGGAAACATGTTAGTATAGAGGGGAAGGAAACATGTTAATATAGAGGGGAAGGAAACAGAACATGTTAGTATAGAGGGGAAGGAAACATGTTAATATAGAGGGGAAGGAAACAGAACATGTTAGTATAGAGGGGAAGGAAACAGTGTTGTAACAATGTGCAAATAGTTAAAGTACAAAAGGGAAAATAAATAAGCATAAATATGGGTTGTATTTAGAATGGTGTGTGTTCTTCACTGGTTGCCCTTTTCTCGTGGCAACAGGTCACAAATCTTGCTGCTCTGATGGCACACTGTGGAATTTCACCCAGTAGATATGGGAGTTTTTCAAAATTGGATTTGTTTTCGAATTCTTTGTGGATCTGTGTAATCTGAGGGAAATATGTGTCTCTAATATGGTCATACATTGGGCAGGAGGTTTGGAAGTGCAGCTCAGTTTCCACCTCATTTTGTGGGCAGTGGGCACATAGCCTGTCTCCTCTTGAGAGCCATGTCTGCCTACGGCGGCCTTTCTCAATAGCAAGGCTATTCTCAATAGCAAGGCTATGCTCACTGAGTCTGTACATAGTCAAAGCTTTCCTTAAGTTTGGGTCAGTCATAGTGGTCAGGTATTCTGCCGCTGTGTACTCTCTGTTTAGGGCCAAATAGCATTCTAGTTTGCTCTGTTTTTTTGTTAATTCTTTCCAATGTGTCAAGTAATTATCTTTTTGTTTTCTCATGATTTGGTTGGGTCTGACTGTGCTGCTGTCCTGGGGCTCTGTGGGGTCTGTTTGTGTTTGTGAACAGAGCCCCAGGACTAGCTTGCTTAGGGGACTCTTCTCCAGGTTCATCTCTCTGTATGTAATGGCTTTGTTATGGAAGGTTTGGGAATCGCTTCCTTTTAGGTGGTTATAGATTTTAACGGCTCTTTTCTGGATTTTGATAATTAGTGGGTATCGGCCTCATTCTGCTCTGCAAGCATTATGTGTTTTATGTGTTTTATGTTGTACACAGAGGATATTTTTGCAGAATTCTGCGTGCAGATCTGAATTTGGTGTTTGCCCCATTTTGTGAATTCTTGGTTGGTGAGCGGACCCCAGACCTCACAACCATAAAGGGCAATGGGCTCTATAACTGATTCAAGTATTTTTAGCCAGATCCTAATTGGTATGTTGAATGTTATGTTCCTTTTGATGGCATAGAATGTTGTTTTTCCCCCAACACCACTTTCCATCAGTTTGTATAGCAGACCCTCAGGCCAAATTGAGTCGAAGGCTTTTTTGAAATCAACAAAGCATGAGAAGACTTTGCCTTTGTTTTGGTTTGTTTGTTTGTCAATTAGGGTGTTCAGGGTGAATACATGGTCTGTTGTACGGTAATTTGGTAAAAATCCAATTTGACATTTGCTCAGTACATTGTTTTCACTGAGGAAATGTACGAGTCTGCTGTTAATGATAATGCAGAGGATTTTCCCAAGGTTTCTTTTGACGCATATTCCACGGTAGTTATTGGGGTCAAATTTGTCTCCACTTTTGTGGATTGGGGTGATCAGTCCTTGGTTCCAAATATTGGGGAAGATGCCAGAGCTAAGGATGATGTTAAAGAGTTTTAGTATAGCCAATTGGAATTTGTTGTCTGTATATTTGATCATTACATTGAGGATACCATCAACACCACAGGCCTTTTTGGGTTGGAGGGCTTTTATTTTGTCCTGTAGCTCATTCAATGTAATTGGAGAATCCAGTGGGTTCTGGTAGTCATCCTGTCTGGGTTGGCGCCCCCCCTTGGGTTGTGCCATGGCGGAGATCTTTGTGGGCTATACTCAGCTTTGTCTCAGGATGGTAAGTTGGTGGTTGAAGATATCCCTTTAGTGGTGTGGGGGCTGTGCTTTGGCAAAGTGGGTGGCGTTATATCCTTCCTGTTTGGCCCTGCCCGGGGGTGTCCTCGGATGGGGCCACAGTGTCTCCTGACCCCTCCTGTCTCAGCCTCCAGTATTTATGCTGCAGTAGTTTATGTGTCGGGGGGCTGGGGTCAGTTTGTTATATCTGGAGTACTTCTCCTGTCCAATTTGGTGTCCTGTGTGAATCTAAGTGTGCGTTCTCTAATTCTCTCTTTCTCTCTCTCTTTCTCTCTCTCGGAGGACCTGAGCCCTAGGACCATGCCCCAGGACTACCTGACATGATGACTTCTTGCTGTCCCCAGTCCACCTGGCCGTGCTGCTGCTCCAGTTTCAACTGTTCTGCCTTATTATTCGACCATGCTGGTCATTTATGAACATTTGAACATCTTGGCCATGTTCTGTTATAATCTCTACCGGCACAGCCAGAAGAGGACTGGCCACCCCACATAGCCTGGCTCCTCTCCAGGTTTCTTCCTAGGTTTTGGCCTTTCTAGGGAGTTTTTCCTAACCAGCGTGCTTCTACACCTGCATTGCTTGCTGTTTGGGGTTTTAGGCTGGGTTTCTGTACAGCGCTTTGAGATATCAGCTGATGTACGAAGGGCTATATAAATAAATTTGATTTGATTTGATTTAGTCTTGAATAGTTGATTCTAAGATTTGTATTTGATCTTGTATATGTTTTTGCTCTTTATTCTTTGTTATAGAGCCAAAAAGATTGGAGAAGTGGTTTACCCATACATCTCCATTTTGGATAGTTAATTCTTCGTGTTGTTGTTTGTTTAGTGTTTTCCAATTTTCCCAGAAGTGGTTTGAGTCTATGGATTCTTCAATTACATTGAGATGATTTATGACATGCTGTTCCTTCTTTTTCCGTAGTGTATTTCTGTATTGTTTTAGTGATACACCATAGTGAAGGCGTAGACTCAGGTTTTCCGGGTCTCTATGTTTTTGGTTGGACAGGTTTCTCAATTTCTTTTTGCATTCTTCATCAAACCATTTGTCATTGTTGTTCATTTTCTTCAGTTTTCTATTTGAGATTTTTAGATTTGATAGGGAAGCTGAGAGGTCAAATATACTGTTAAGATTTTCTACTGCCAAGTTTACACCTTCACTATTACAGTGGAACGTTTTACCCAGGAAATTGTCTAAAAGGGGTTGAATTTGTTGTTGCCTAATTGTTTTTTGGTAGGTTTCCAAACTGCATTCCTTCCATCTATAGCATTTCTTAATGTTACTCAGTTCCTTTGGCTTGATGCCTCATGATTGAGTATTGCTCTGTTCAAGTAGACTGTGATTTTGCTGTGGTCTGATAGGGGTGTCAGTGGGCTGACTGTGAACGCTCTGAGAGACTCTGGGTTGAGGTCAGTGATAAAGTAGTCTACAGTACTACTGCCAAGAGATGAGCTATAGGTGTACCTACCATAGGAGTCCCCTCGAAGCCTACCATTGACTATGTACATACCCAGCGTGCAACAGAGCTGCAGGAGTTGTGACCCGTTTTTGTTGGTTATGTTGTCATAGTTGTGCCTAGGGGGGCATATGGGGGAGGGAATGTTTGTCCCCCTATTCCTCTATCTCTCTAACCCTCTCTCTCTCTCTAACCCCCCCTCTCTCTCTACCCCCCCTCTCTCTCTCTCGAACCCCCCCTCTCTCTCTAACCCCCTCTCACTCTCTCTCTCTCTCTCTAACCCCCCTCTCTCTATCTCTCATTCTCTCTAACCCCCCCCCTCTCTCTAACCTCCCCCTCTCGCTCTCTAACCCCCCCTCTCTCTCTCTAACCCCCCCTCTCTCTCTCTCTCTAACCCCTCTCTCTCTCTCTCTCTCTCTAACCTCCCCTCTCTCTCTCTCTCTAACCCCCCTCTCTCTCACTTTCTTTCTCTCTCTAACGCCCCTCCCCTCCCTTGCTCTCTACCTCACTCTTATTCCCAACTTATAGTTTTACTTATTACTGGTCTGGACCCAGTCAGGAACAACTCTGTGCCCTAGTTATAGCCCATTACTGGTCTGGACCCAGTCAGGAACAACTCTGGGCCCTAGTTATAGCCCATTACTGGTCTGGACCCAGTCAGGAACAACTCTGTGCCCTAGTTATAGTTATAGCCCATTACTGGTCTGGACCCAGTCAGGATCAACTCTGGGCCCTAGTTATAGCCCATTACCGGTCTGGACCCAATCAGGAACAACTCTGGGCCCTAGTTATAGTTATAGCCCATTACCGGTCTGGACCCAGTCAGGATCAACTCTGGGCCCTAGTTATAGTTATAGCCCATTACCGGTCTGGACCCAATCAGGAACAACTCTGGGCCCTAGTTATAGCCCATTACTGGTCTGGACCCAGTCAGGAACAACTCTGGGCCCTAGTTATAGTTATAGCCCATTACTGGTCTGGACCCAGTCAGGAACAACTCTGTGCCCTAGTTATAGTTATAGCCCATTACTGGTCTGGACCCAGTCAGGAACAACTCTGGGCCCTAGTTATAGCCCATTACTGGTCTGGACCCACTCAGGAACAACTCTGTGCCCTAGTTATAGTTATAGCCCATTACTGGTCTGGACCCAATCAGGATCAACTCTGTGCCCTAGTTATAGCCCATTACTGGTCTGGACCCAGTCAGGATCAACTCTGTGCCCTAGTTATAGCCCATTACTGGTCTGGACCCAGTCAGGAACAACTCTGGGCCCTAGTTATAGCCCATTACTGGTCTGGACCCAGTCAGGAACAACTCTGGGTCCTAGTTATAGCCCATTACTGGTCTGGACCCAGTCAGGAACAACTCTGGGCCCTAGTTATAGCCCATTACTGGTCTGGACCCAGTCAGGAACAACTCTGGGCCCTAGTTATAGCCCATTACTGGTCTGGACCCAGTCAGGAACAACTCTGGGCCCTAGTTATAGCCCATTACTGGTCTGGACCCAGTCATGAACAACTCTGGGCCCTAGTTATAGCCCATTACTGGTCTGGACCCAGTCAGGAACAACTCTGGGCCCTAGTTATAGCCCATTACTGGTCTGGACCCAGTCAGGAACAACTCTGGG
>NW_027011085.1:564548-569548 GCF_036934945.1 Oncorhynchus masou masou | reverse complement strand
TGTCCCCAACCAAGGAGGGCCTACAGCAGCACCTAGATCTTCTGCACAGATTCTGCCAAACCTGGGCCCTGACAGTAAATCTCAGTAAGACCAAAATAATGGTATTCCAAAAAAGGGCCAGTCACCAGGACCACAAATACAGATTCCATCTAGACACCGTTGCCCTAGAGCACAAAAAACTATACATACCTTGGCCTAAACATCAGTGCCACAGATAACTTCCACAAAGCTGGGAACGATCTGAGAGACAAGGCAAGAAGGGCATTCTATGCCATCAAAAGGAACATAAATTTCAACATACCAATTAGGATCTGGCTAAAAATACTTGAATCAGTCATAAAGCCCATTGCCCTTTATGGTAGCGAGACCTGGGGTCTGCGCACCAACCAAGACTTCACAAAATGGGACAAACACCAAATTGAGACTGCATGCAGAATTCTGCAAAAAATATCCTCAGTGTACAACGTAGAACACCAAATAATGCATGCAGTGCAGAATTAGGCCGATACCCACTAATTATCACAATCCAGAAAAGAGCCGTTAAATTCTACAACCACCTAAAAGGAAGCAATTCCCAAACCTTCCATAACAAAGCCATCACCTACAAAGAGATGAACCTGGAGAAGAGTCCCTTAAGCAAGCTGGTCCTGGGGCTCTGTTCACAAACACAAACACACCCTACAGAGCCCCAGGACAGCAGCACAATTAGACCCAACCAAATCATGAGAAAACAAAAAGATAATTACTTGACACATTGGAAAGAATTAACAAAAAACAGATCAAACTAGAATGCTATTTGGCCCTAAACAGAGAGTACACAGTGGCAGAATATCTGACCACTGTGACTGACCCAAACTTAAGGAAAGCTTTGACTATGTACAGACGTAGTGAGCATAGCCTTGCTATTGAGAAAGGCCGCCGTAGGCAGACATGGCTCTGAAGAGAAGACAGGCTATGTGCTCACTGCCCACAAAATGAGGTGGAAACTGAGCTGCACTTCCTAACCTCCTGCCCAATGTATGACCATATTAGAGAGACATATTTCCCTCAGATTACACGGACCCACAAAGAATTCGAAAACAAATCAAATTTTGATAAAATCCCATATCTACTGGGTGAAATTCCACAGTGTGACCTGTTGCCACAAGAAAAGTGCAACCAGTGAAGAACAAACACCATTGTAACCCATATTTATGCTTATTTATTTTATCTTGTGTACTTTAACCATTTGTACATTGTTAAAACACTGTATATATATAATATGACATTTGTAATGTCTTTATTGTTTTGAAACTTCTGTATGCGTAATGTTTACTGTTAATTTTTATTGTTTATTTCACTTTTGTATATTATCTACGTCACTTGCTTTGGCAATGTTAACACATGTTTCCCATGCCAATAAAGCCCCTTGAATTGAATTGAATTGAATTGTGTTTGGTATTGTGATAGGACCATATTAGACAGTGTTTGGTATGGTGATAGGACCATATTAGACCATGTTTGGTCTGGTGATAGGACCATATTAGACAGTGTTTGGTATGGTGATAGGACCATATTAGACAGTGTTTGGTCTGGTGATAGGACCATATTAGACAGTGTTTGGTCTGGTGATAGGACCATATTAGACAGTGTTTGGTCTGGTGATAGGACCATATTAGACAGTGTTTGGTCTGGTGATAGGGCCATATTAGACAGAGGCGAGGAGAGTATTTAGCGGTGTCTCCCTCTCTCTCTCTCTCTCTCTCTCTCTCTCTCTCTCTCTCTCTCCTCTCCTCTCCTCTCCTCTAACCCTACATACTATCAGACTCTAACCCTACAGACTATCAGACTCTAACCTTAACCTTAACCCTAACCCTTATTCTAACCCCAACCTTAACCCTTATCCTAGCCCTAACCCTACAGACTATCAGACTCTAACCCTACAGACTATCAGACTCTAACTCTACAGATGATCAGACTCTAACCCTACAGACTATCAGACTCTAACTCTACTGATGATCAGACTCTAACCCTACACACTATCAGACTCTAACCCTACAGACTATCAGAATCCAACCCTACAGATGATCAGACTCTAACCCTACAGACTAGCAGACTCTAACCCTCCAGACTATCAGACTCTAACCCTACAGACTAGCAGACTCTAACCCTCCAGACTATCAGACTCTAACCTTAACCCTAACCCTTATTCTAACCCCAACCTTAACCCTTATCCTAGCCCTAACCCTACAGACTATCAGACTCTAACCCTACAGACTATCAGACTCTAACCCTACAGACTATCAGACTCTAACCCTACTGATGATCAGACTCTAACCCTACAGACTATCAGACTCTAACCCTACATACTATCAGACTCTAACCCTACAGACTAGCAGACTCTAACCCTACAGACTATCAGACTCTAACCTTAACCTTAACCCTAACCCTTATTCTAACCCCAACCTTAACCCTTATCCTAGCCCTAACCTTAACCCTTATCCTAACACTAAACCTAGCCCTGACCCTTATTCTAACCCCAACCTTAGTTAGCAGAAGTTTAGTGCTTCTACCACTGATTAAATCAGCCTCCTGCTTCTACCACTGATTAAATCAGCCTCCTGCTTCTACCACTGATTAAACCAGCCTCCCGCTTCTACCACTGATTAAACCAGCCTCCTGCTTCTACCACTGACTAACCCAGCCTCCTGCTTCTACCACTGACTAACCCAGCCTCCTGCTTCTACCACTGATTAAACCAGCCTCCTGCTTCTACCACTGATTAACCCAGCCTCCTGCTTCTACCACTGATTAAACCAGCCTCCTGCTTCTACCACTAATTAACCCAGCCTCCTGCTTCTACCACTGATTAAACCAGCCTCCTGCTTCTACCACTGATTAACCCAGCCTCCTGCTTCTACCACTGATTAAAACAGCCTCCCGCTTCTACCACTGATTAAACCAGCCTCCTGCTTCTACCACTAATTAACCCAGCCTCCTGCTTCTACCACTGATTAAACCAGCCTCCTGCTTCTACCACTAATTAACCCAGCCTCCTGCTTCTACCACTGATTAAACCAGCCTCCTGCTTCTACCACTGATTAACCCAACCTCCTGCTTCTACCACTGATTAAACCAGCCTCCTGCTTCTACCACTGATTAAACCAGCCTCCTGCTTCTACCACTGATTAAACCAGCTTCCTGCTTCTACCACTGATTAACCCAGCCTCCTGATTCTACCACTGACTAACCCAGCCTCCTGCTTCTACCACTGATTAAACCAGCCTCCTGCTTCTACCACTGATTAAACCAGCCTCCTGCTTCTACCACTGATTAACCCAGCCTCCTGCTTCTGCCACTGATTAAATCAGCCTCCTGCTTCTACCACTGATTAAACCAGCCTCCTGCTTCTACCACTGATTAAACCAGCCTCCTGCTTCTACCACTGATTAAACCAGCCTCCTGCTTCTACCACTGATTAAACCAGCCTCCTGCTTCTACCACTGATTAAACCAGCCTCCTGCTTCTACCACTGATTAAACCAGCCTCCTGCTTCGACCACTGATTAAACCAGCCTCCTGCTTCTACCACTGATTAAACCAGCCTCCTGCTTCTACCACTGATTAAACCAGCCTCCTGCTTCTACCACTGATTAAACCAGCCTCCTGCTTCTACCACTGATTAAATCAGCCTCCTGCTTCTACCACTGATTAAACCAGCCTCCCGCTTCTACCACTGATTAACCCAGCCTCCTGCTTCTACCACTGATTAAACCAGCCTCCTGCTTCTACCACTGATTAAACCAGCCTCCTGCTTCTACCACTGATTAAACCAGCCTCCTGCTTCGACCACTGACTAACCCAGCATCCTGCTTCTACCACTGATTAAACCAGCCTCCTGCTTCTACCACTGATTAAACCAGCCTCCTGCTTCTACCACTGATTAAACCAGCCTCCTGCTTCTACCACTGATTAAACCAGCCTCCTGCTTCGACCACTGATTAAACCAGCCTCCTGCTTCTACCACTGATTAAACCAGCCTCCTGCTTCTACCACTGATTAAACCAGCCTCCTGCTTCTACCACTGATTAAACCAGCCTCCTGCTTCTACCACTGATTAAATCAGCCTCCTGCTTCTACCACTGATTAAACCAGCCTCCCGCTTCTACCACTGATTAACCCAGCCTCCTGCTTCTACCACTGATTAAACCAGCCTCCTGCTTCTACCACTGATTAAACCAGCCTCCTGCTTCTACCACTGATTAAACCAGCCTCCTGCTTCTACCACTGATTAAACCAGCCTCCCGCTTCTACCACTGATTAAACCAGCCTCCTGCTTCTACCACTGACTAACCCAGCCTCCTGCTTCTACCACTGACTAACCCAGCCTCCTGCTTCTACCACTGATTAAACCAGCCTCCTGCTTCTACCACTGATTAACCCAGCCTCCTGCTTCTACCACTGATTAAACCAGCCTCCTGCTTCTACCACTAATTAACCCAGCCTCCTGCTTCTACCACTGATTAAACCAGCCTCCTGCTTCTACCACTGATTAACCCAGCCTCCTGCTTCTACCACTGATTAAAACAGCCTCCCGCTTCTACCACTGATTAAACCAGCCTCCTGCTTCTACCACTAATTAACCCAGCCTCCTGCTTCTACCACTGATTAAACCAGCCTCCTGCTTCTACCACTAATTAACCCAGCCTCCTGCTTCTACCACTGATTAAACCAGCCTCCTGCTTCTACCACTGATTAACCCAACCTCCTGCTTCTACCACTGATTAAACCAGCCTCCTGCTTCTACCACTGATTAAACCAGCCTCCTGCTTCTACCACTGATTAAACCAGCTTCCTGCTTCTACCACTGATTAACCCAGCCTCCTGATTCTACCACTGACTAACCCAGCCTCCTGCTTCTACCACTGATTAAACCAGCCTCCTGCTTCTACCACTGATTAAACCAGCCTCCTGCTTCTACCACTGATTAACCCAGCCTCCTGCTTCTGCCACTGATTAAAT
>NW_027011085.1:549548-554548 GCF_036934945.1 Oncorhynchus masou masou | reverse complement strand
AGGCCTCATGTGTTGGGTCAGCTCAGCGGTGGAGCTGCTCTCCCTCCCCCATTCCCTCCCTCCCTCTCCTCCTCCCAGCAGGAAAACCTCCTACCATTCTCCACATTCCTCACATTCCATCTCCGGTTTCACCTTGTGGTCCCTTTCTCCCCCCTCTCCCCTCCCTTCCCCCGCTCTCTCCTCCCTTCCCCTGGTCTCTCCACCCTTCCCCCTCTCTCTCCACTTAGCTCTATTCCAGCCTCACTCCCCCTCCCCCAGGCTCTATTCCAGCCTCACTCCCCCCCCCCCAGGCTCTATTCCAGCCTCACTCCCCCCCCAGCCTCTCTCCCAGCCTCACTCCCCATCCCCCAGCCTCTCTCCCAGCCTCACTCCCCATCCCCCCAGCCTCTCTCCCAGCCTCACTCCCCCTCCCCAAGCCTCTATCCCAGCCTCACTCCCCCTCCCCAAGCCTCTATCCCAGCCTCACTCCCCTCCCCATCCTCTATCCCAGTCTCACTCCCCTTCCCCCCATCTTCTATCCCAGCCTCACCCCCCCCCCCCAGACTCTATCCCAGTCTCACTCCCCTTCCCCCATCTTCTATCCCAGCCTCACTCCCCCTCCCCCCAGCCTCTATCCCAGTTTCACTCCCCCTCCCCCCAGCCTCTATCCCATACTCACTCCCCCTCCCCCCAGCCTCTATCCCATACTCACTCCCCCTCCCCCCAGCCTCTATCCCAGCCTCACTCCCCCACCCCCAGGCTCTATCCCAGCCTCACTCCCCCTCCCCCCAGCCTCTATCCCAGCCTCACTCCCCCACCCCCAGGCTCTATCCCAGCCTCACTCCCCCACCCCCAGGCTCTAACCCAGCCTCACTCCCCCTCCCCATTCTCTATCCCAGCCTCACTCCCCCTCCCCATTCTCTATCCCAGCCTCACTCCCCCTCCCCCATTCTCTATCCCAGCCTCACTCCCCCTCCCCCATTCTCTATCCCAGCCTCACCCTCCCACTTTCTCCTCCCTTCCCCCTCTCTCTCCCTCCAGCTTTGTCCAAGTCTCACTCCCCCTCCCCCCAGCCTCTATCCGATACTCACTCCCCCCAGCCTCTATCCCAGTCTCACTCCCCTTCCCCCAACCTCTATCCGAGCCTCACTCCCCCTCCCCCATTATCTATCCCAGCCTCACTCCCCCTCCCCCAGGCTCTATTCCAGCCTCTCTCCCCCTCCCCCAGATTTATCCCATTCTCACTCCCCCTCCCCAGCCTCTCATCCCCTCCCCCAGCCTCTCATCCCCTCACCCAGCCTCTCCCAGCCTCTCTCCCCCTCCCCCAGCCTCTCTCCCCCTCCCCCAGCCTCTCTCCCCCTCCCCCAGCCTCTCCCAGCCTCTCTCCCCCTCTCCCAGCCTCTCTCCCCTCCCCCAGCCTCTCCCCCTCCCCCCAGCATCTCTCCCCCTCCCGCAGCCTCTCTCCCTCTCCCCCCAGCCTCTCTCCCCCTCCCCCAGCCTCTCTCCCTCCCTCTACTCTTATCCTTGTATTCTATCCTTCTCCCCATCCCACCTGTATCCTATCACCCCTTGTCTCCTCTCTCCCCCTCCCCCAGCCTCTCTCTCCCCCCCTCCCCTGCCTCTCTCCCCCTCCCCCCAGCCTCTCCCCATCCCCCAGCCTCTCTCCCCCTCCCCCAGTCTCTCTCCCCCTCCCCCAGCCTCTCTCCCACTCCCCCAGCCACTCACCCCCAGCCTCTCTCCCCCTCCCCCAGCCTCTCTCCTCCCCCAGCATCTCTACCCCTCCCCCAGCCTCTCTCCCCCTCCCCCAGCCTCTCTCCCCCTCCCCCAGCCTCTCTCCCCCTCCCCAGCCTCTCTCTCCCTCTCCAGCCTCTCTCCCCCTCCCCCAGTCTCTCACCCCCTCCCCCAGCCTCTCTCCCACTCCCCCAGCCTCTCACCCCCAGCCTCTCTCCCCCTCCCCCAGCCTCTCTCCCCCTCCCCCAGCATCTCTACCCCTCCCCCAGCCTCTCTCCCCCTCCCCCAGCCTCTCTCCCCCTCCCCCAGCCTCTCTCCCCCTCCCCCAGCCTCTCTCCCCCTCCCCAGCCTCTCTCTCTCCCTCTACTCTTATCCTTGTATTCTATCCTTCTCCCCATCCCACCTGTATCCTATCACCCCTTGTCTCCTCTCTCCCCCTCCCCAGTCTCTCTCCCCCTCCCCCCAGCCTCTCTCCCCCTCCCCCAGTCTCTCTCCCCCTCCCCCAGCTCTCTCCCCCTCCCCCAGCCTCTCTCCCCCTCCCCAGCCTCTCTCTCTCCCTCTACTCTTATCCTTGTATTCTATCCTTCTCCCCATCCCACCTGTATCCTATCACCCCTTGTCTCCTCTCTCCCCCTCCCCCAGCCTCTCTCCCCCTCCCCCAGCCTCTCTCCCCCTCCCCAGCCTCTCTCTCTCCCTCTACTCTTATCCTTGTATTCTATCCTTCTCCCCATCCCACCTGTATCCTATCACCCCTTGTCTCCTCTCTCCCCCTCCCCCAACCTCTCTCCCCCTCCCCCAGCCTCTCTCCCTCCCTCTACTCTTATCCTTGTATTCTATCCTTCTCCCCATCTGACCTGTATCCTATCACCCCTTGTCTCCTCTCTCCCCCTCCCCCAGCCTCTCCCCCTCCCCCAGCCTCTCTACCCCTCCCCCAGCCTCTCTCCCCCCTCCCCAGCCTCTCTCCCCCTCCCCCAGCCTCTCTTCCTCCCTCTACTCTTATCCTTGTATTCTATCCTTCTCCCCATCCCACCTGTATCCTATCACCCCTTGTCTCCTCTCTTCTCATTCATCCTTCGCCCTTTTCGGAAATGAAACTCTGCGTAGAACAACTTTTTAATGACTTCAGTCTTTTGCTGTGATTTTCCCAAAATACGACAACAAAGATGGCGACAATGAAAAGGTTTGGAAACACTGGCGGCTGGGGTGGAGCTGTCAGCTCGGTTTCCTGTCAACGGTGGAAAGAAGGAGACTGGAACAGATACCTTATAAATAACTTCATATCTCTACAACAGGGCTAATGATTAACAACGGCAGCGTACACATCTTCCACATACTCAAACCATTTTACAACGGAATAAAGAGAGAGAGAGGGAGAGAGGGAGAGAGAGAGAGGGAGAGAGAGAGAGACAGAAAGAGAGAGGCAGACTCAGTAGAGAGAGAGATAGAGATGGGGAGAGAGAGAGAGAGAGAGAGAGAGAGAGAGAGAGAGAGAGAAAGAGAGAGGCAGACTCAGTAGAGAGAGAGAGAGAGGCAGACTCAGTAGAGAGGGAGAGAGAGAGAGAGGGAGAGAGAGAGAGAGGGGCAGAATCAGTAGAGAGACAGAATCAGTAGAGAGGTAGACTCAGTAGAGAGGCAGACTCAGTAGAGAGGTAGACTCAGTAGAGAGGTAGACTCAGTAGAGAGGTAGACTCAGTAGAGAGGTAGACTCAGTAGAGAGGCAGACTCAGTAGAGAGGCAGACTCAGTAGAGAGGTAGACTCAGTAGAGAGGTAGACTCAGTAGAGAGACAGACTCAGTAGAGAGGGAGACTCAGTAGAGAGGTAGACTCAATAGAGAGGTAGACTCAGTAGAGAGGTAGATTCAGTAGAGAGACAGACTCAGTAGAGAGGTAGACTCAGTAGAGGTAGACTCTCTTACGGACATATTCAATCAATCCCTATACCAGTCTGCTGTTCCCACATGCTTCAAGAGGGCCACCATTGTTCCTGTTCCCAAGAAAGCTAAGGTAACTGAGCTAAACGACTACCGCCCCGTAGCACTCACTTCCGCCATCATGAAGTGCTTTGAGAGACTAGTCAAGGACCATATCACCTCCACCCTACCTGACACCCTAGACCCACTCCAATTTGCTTACCGCTCAAATAGGTCCACAGACGATGCAATCTCAACCACACTGCACACTGCCCTAACCCATCTGGACAAGAGGAATACCTATGTGAGAATGCTGTTCATCGACTACAGCTCGGCATTCAACACCATAGTACCCTCCAAGCTCGTCATCAAGCTCGAGACCCTGGGTCTCGACCCCGCCCTGTGCAACTGCGTACTGGACCTCCTGACGGGCCGCCCCCAGGTGGTGAGGGTAGGTAACAAAATCTCCTCCCCGCTGATCCTCAACACTGGGGCCCCACAAGGGTGCGTTCTGAGCCCTCTCCTGTACTCCCTGTTCACCCACGACTGCGTGGCCACGCACGCCTCCAACTCAATCATCAAGTTTGCGGACGACACAACAGTGGTAGGCTTGATTACCAACAACGACGAGACGGCCTACAGGGAGGAGGTGAGGGCCCTCGGAGTGTGGTGTCAGGAAAATAACCTCACACTCAACGTCAACAAAACTAAGGAGATGATTGTGGACTTCAGGAAACAGCAGAGGGAACACCCTCCTATCCACATCGATGGAACAGTAGTGGAGAGAGTGGCAAGTTTTAAGTTCCTCGGCATACACATCACAGACAAACTGAATTGGTCCACTCACACAGACAGCATCGTGAAGAAGGCGCAGCAGCGCCTCTTCAACCTCAGGAGGCTGAAGAAATTCGGCTTGTCACCAAAAGCACTCACAAACTTCTACAGATGCACAATCGAGAGCATCCTGGCGGGCTGTATCACCGCCTGGTACGGCAACTGCTCCGCCCTCAACCGTAAGGCTCTCCAGAGGGTAGTGAGGTCTGCACAACGCATCACCGGGGGCAAACTACCTGCCCTCCAGGACACCTACACCACCCGATGTTACAGGAAGGCCATAAAGATCACAAAGGACATCAACCACCCGAGCCACTGCCTGTTCACCCCGCTATCATCCAGAAGGCGAGGCCAGTACAGGTGCATCAAAGCTGGGACAGAGAGACTGAAAAACAGCTTCTATCTCAAGGCCATCAGACTGTTAAACAGCCACCACTAACATTGAGTGGCTGCTGCCTACACACTGACACTGACTCAACTCCAGCCACTTTAATAATGGGAATTGATGGGAAATGTTGTAAATATATCACTAGCCACTTTAAACAA
>NW_027011085.1:529548-542048 GCF_036934945.1 Oncorhynchus masou masou | reverse complement strand
CAGACAATACACAGAGGATACAGCTCTGCCCTGCTCCACCCTGCCTAACCCCAACCTACCTGCTCCACTCTGCCTAACCCCAACCTGCCCTGCTCCACTCTGCCTAACCCCAACCTGCCCTGCTCCACCCTGCCTAACCCCAATCTACCTGCTCCACCCTGCCTAACCCCAATCTACCTGCTCCACCCTGCCTAACCCCAACCTGACCTGCTCCACTCTGCCTAACCCCAACCTACCTGCTCCACCCTGCCTAACCCCAACCTGACCTGCTCCACTCTGCCTAACCCCAATCTACCTGCTCCCACCCTGCCTAACCCCAATCTACCTGCTCCACCCTGCCTAACCCCAACCTACCTGCTCCACCCTGCCTAACCCCAACCTGCCCTGCTCCACTCTGCCTAACCCCAACCTGCCCTGCTCCACTCTGCCTAACCCCAACCTGCCCTGCTCCACCCTGCCTAAACCCAACCAGCCCTGCTCCACTCTGCCTAACCCCAACCTGCCCTGCTCCACTCTGCCTAACCCCAACCTGACCTGCTCCACTCTGCCTAACCCCAACCTGACCTTCTCCACTCTGCCTAACCCCAACCTACCCTGCTCCACTCTGCCTAACCCCAACCTGCCCTGCTCCCACCCTGCCTAACCCCAACCTACCCTGCTCCACTCTGCCTAACCCCAACCTGCCCTGCTCCACTCTGCCTAAACCCAACATGCCCTGCTCCACTCTGCCTAACCCCAACCTGCCCTGCTCCACTCTGCCTAACCCAAAACTGCCCTGCTCCACTCTGCCTAACCCCAACCTGCCCTGCTCCACCCTGCCTAACCCCAACCTGCCCTGCTCCACCCTGCCTAACCCCAACCTGCCCTGCTCCACTCTGCCTAACCCCAACCTGCCCTGCTCCACTCTGCCTAACCCCAACCTGCCCTGCTCCACTCTGCCTAACCCCAACCTGCCCTGCTCCACACTGCCTAACCCCAACCTGCCCTGCTCCACACTGCCTAACCCCAACCTGCCCTGCTCCACTCTGCCTAACCCCAACCTGCCCTGCTCCACTCTGCCTAACCCCAACCTGCCCTGCTCCACTCTGCCTAACCCCAACCTGCCCTGCTCCACTCTGCCTAACCCCAACCTGCCCTGCTCCACCCTGCCTAACCCCAATCTACCTGCTCCACCCTGCCTAACCCCAACCTACCCTGCTCCACCCTGCCTAACCCCAACCTGCCCTGCTCCACTCTGCCTAACCCCAACCTGCCCTGCTCCACTCTGCCTAACCCCAACCTGCCCTGCTCCACTCTGCCTAACCCCAACCTGCCCTGCTCCACCCTGCCTAACCCCAACCTGCCCTGCTCCACCCTGCCTAACCCCAACCTGCCCTGCTCCACTCTGCCTAACCCCAACCTGCCCTGCTCCACTCTGCCTAACCCCAACCTGCCCTGCTCCACTCTGCCTAACCCCAACCTGCCCTGCTCCACTCTGCCTAACCCCAACCTGCCCTGCTCCACCCTGCCTAACCCCAATCTACCTGCTCCACCCTGCCTAACCCCAACCTGCCCTGCTCCACCCTGCCTAACCCCAACCTACCCTGCTCCACTCTGCCTAAACCCAACCTGCCCTGCTCCACTCTGCCTAACCCCAACCTACCCTGCTCCACTCTGCCTAACCCCAACCTACCCTGCTCCACTCTGCCTAAACCCAACCTGCCCTGCTACACCCTGCCTAAACCCAACCTGCCCTGCTCCACTCTGCCTAACCCCAACCTGCCCTGCTCCACTCTGCCTAACCCCAACCTGCCCTGCTCCACTCTGCCTAACCCCAACCTGCCCTGCTCCACTCTGCCTAACCCCAACCTGCCCTGCTCCACCCTGCCTAACCCCAATCTGCCCTGCTCCACTCTGCCTAACCCCAACCTGCCCTGCTCCACCCTGCCTAACCCCAATCTACCTGCTCCACCCTGCCTAACCCCAACCTGCCCTGCTCCACCCTGCCTAAACCCAACCTGCCCTGCTCCACCCTGCCTAAACCCAACCTGCCCTGCTCCACTCTGCCTAACCCCAACCTGCCCTGCTCCACTCTGCCTAACCCCAACCTGCCCTGCTCCACTCTGCCTAACCCCAACCTGCCCTGCTCCACTCTGCCTAACCCCAACCTGCACTGCTCCACTCTGCCTAACCCCAACCTACCCTGCCCTGCTCCACTCTGCCTAACCCCAACTTGCCCTGCTCCACCCTGCCTAACCCCAACTTGCCCTGCTCCACCCTGCCTAACCCCAACCTGCCCTGCTCCACTCTGCCTAACCCCAACTTGCACTGCTCCTCCCTGCCTAACCCCAACCTGCCCTGCTCCACTCTGCCTAACCCCAACCTGCCCTTCCCTGCTCCACTCTGCCTAACCCCAACTTGCCCTGCTCCACCCTGCCTAACCCCAACCTGCCCTGCTCCACTCTGCCTAACCCCAACTTGCCCTGCTCCACCCTGCCTAACCCCAACCTGCCCTGCTCCACTCTGCCTAACCCCAACCTGCCCTGCTCCACTCTGCCTAACCCCAACTTGCCCTGCTCCACCCTGCCTAACCCCAACCTGCCCTGCTCCACTCTGCCTAACCCCAACCTGCCCTGCTCCACTCTGCCTAACCCCAACCTGCCCTGCTCCACTCTGCCTAACCCCAACCTGCCCTGCTCCACTCTGCCTAACCCCAACCTGCCCTGCTCCACTCTGCCTAACCCCAACCTGCCCTGCTCCACTCTGCCTAACCCCAACCTGCCCTGCTCCACTCTGCCTAACCCCAACCTGCCCTGCTCCACTCTGCCTAACCCCAACCTGCCCTGCTCCACCCTGCCTAACCCCAACCTGCCCTGCTCCACTCTGCCTAACCCCAACCTGCACTGCTCCACTCTGCCTAACCCCAACCTGCACTGCTCCACTCTGCCTAACCCCAACCTGCCCTGCTCCACTCTGCCTAACCCCAACCTGCCCTGCTCCACTCTGCCTAACCCCAACCTGCCCTGCTCTGCCCCGGATGTACTCTGCCTCACCAAGCCTACTAGTCAACTCCAGCCACAGACCAGTCCTGCTCCGCTGAACCCAGATAGCCTCCAAACACTGTCAAGCCTACCAGTCAACCCTGTCCTGTCTCTGCCTGGCCCCACCTTTCCCCAAACTGGCCCTGTGAGCAACCAGATGTGTGGACAGACAGACAGACATGCCTGGGCTGGGCATTTAGGAGCTATGGGAGCTGTGGCACCTCTTCTACAGCTGTCTCTCTCTCTATCCTGTCGACATCTCATTCAGTCTGATTCCTTCACTGTCTCACTGTCTCTTCCCTTGTCCCCCTGTTTCCCTCTGTCTCCTGTGTCCCTTGTCTCCCTGTTTCCCTTGTCCCCCTGTTTCCCCCTGTCTCCCTGTGTCCCTTGTCCCCCTGTTTCCCTCTGTCCCCCTGTGTCCCTTGTCCCCTTGTTTCCCTTGTCTCCCTGTGTCCCTCTGTCCCCCTGTGTCCCTTGTCCCCCTGTTTCCCTCTGTCCCCCTGTTTCCCTCTGTCCTCCTGTGTCCCTTGTCCCCCTGTTTCCCTCTGTCCCCCTGTGTCCCTTGTCCCCCTGTTTCCCTCTGTCCCCCTGTTTCCCTCTGTCCTCCTGTGTCCCTTGTCCCCCTGTTTCCCTCTGTCCCCCTGTTTCCCTCTGTCCTCCTGTGTCCCTTGTACCCCTGTTTCCCTCTGTCCCCCTGTTTCCATCAGTCTCCCTGTTTCCCTCTGTCTCCCTGTTTCCCTCTGTCCCCCTGTTTCCCTCTGTCTCCCTGTTTCCCTCTGTCCCCCTGTGTCCCTTGTCCCCCTGTTTCCCTCTGTCTCCCTGTTTCCCTCTGTCTCCCTGTTTCCCTCTGTCCCCCTGTTTCCCTCTGTCTCCCTGTTTCCCTCTGTCTCCCTGTTTCCCTAAGGCCTTGTTTCCCTTGTCCCCCTGTCCCTCTGTCCCCCTGTGTCCCCCCGTTTCCCTCTGTCCCCCTGTTTCCCTCTGTCCCCCTGTTTCCCTCTGTCTCCCTGTTTCCCTCTGTCCCCCTGTTTCCCTCTGTCTCCCTGTTTCCCTCTGTCTCCCTGTTTCCCTAAGGCCCTGTTTCCCTCTGTCCCCCTGTTTCCCTCTGTCCTCCTGTGTCCCTTGTCCCCCTGTTTCCCTCTGTCTGCCCTTGTCCCTTGTACCCCTGTTTCCCTCTGTCCCCCTGTTTCCATCAGTCTCCCTGTTTCCCTCTGTCTCCCTGTGTCCCTTGTACCCCTGTTTCCCTCTGTCCCCCTGTTTCCCTCTGTCTCCCTGTTTCCCTCTGTCCCCCTGTTTCCCTCTGTCCCCCTGTTTCCCTCTGTCTCCCTGTGTCCCCCCGTTTCCCTCTGTCCCCCTGTTTCCCTCTGTCCCCCTGTTTCCCTCTGTCTCCCTGTTTCCCTCTGTCCCCCTGTTTCCCTCTGTCTCCCTGTTTCCCTCTGTCCTCCTGTGTCCCTTGTCCCCCTGTTTCCCTCTGTCTGCCCTTGTCCCTTGTACCCCTGTTTCCCTCTGTCCCCCTCTGTTTCCCTGTTTCCCTCTGTCCCCCTGTTTCCCTCTGTCCTCCTGTGTCCCTTGTCCCCCTGTTTCCCTCTGTCTGCCCTTGTCCCTTGTCCCCCTGTTTCCCTCTGTCCCCCTGTTTCCATCAGTCTCCCTGTTTCCCTCTGTCTCCCTGTTTCCCTCTGTCTCCCTGTTTCCCTCTGTCTCCCTGTTTCCCTAAGGCCTTGTTTCCCTTGTCCCCCTGTCCCTCTGTCCCCTGTGTCCCCCTGTTTCCCTCTGTCCCCCTGTTTCCCTCTGTCTCCCTGTTTCCCTCTGTCTCCCTGTTTCCCTAAGGCCTTGTTTCCCTTGTCCCCCTGTCCCTCTGTCCCCCTTGTCTCCCTTGTCTCCCTTGTCCCCCTGTCCCCTCTGTCCCTCTGTCCCCCTTGTCTCCCTGTTTCCCTTGTCCCCCTGTCCCCCTTGTCCCTCTGTCCCCCTTGTCTCCCTGTTTCCCTTGTCCCCCTGTCCCCCTGTCCCTCTGTCCCCCTTGTCTCCCTTGTCCCCCTGTCCCCCTTGTCCCTCTGTCCCCCTTGTTTTCCATGTTTCCCTTGTCTCCCTGTTTCCCTTGTCCCCCTGTTTCCCCCTGTCTCCCTGTTTCCCTATGTCTCCCTGTGTCCCTTGTCCCCCTGTTTCCCTCTGTCCCCCTGTTTCCCTCTGTCTCCCTGTTTCCCTCTGTCTCCCTGTTTCCCTCTGTCTCCCTGTTTCCCTCTGTCTCCCTGTTTCCCTAAGGCCTTGTTTCCCTTGTCCCCCTGTCCCTCTGTCCCCCTTGTCTCCCTGTTTCCCTTGTCCCCCTGTCCCCCCTGTCCCTCTGTCCCCCTTGTCTCCCTGTTTCCCTTGTCCCTCTGTCCCCCTTGTTTCCCTTGTTTCCCTGTTTCCCTTGTCCCCCTGTCCCCCCTGTCCCCCTTGTATCCCTGTTTCCCTTGTCCCCCTTGTCCCTCTGTCCCCCTAGTCTCCCTGTTTCCCTTGTCCCCCTGTCCCCCCTGTCCCTCTGTCCCCCTTGTCTACATGTTTCCCTTGTCCCCTTGTCCCTCTGTCCCCCTTGTTTCCCTGTTTCCCTTGTCTCCCTGTTTCCCTTGTCCCCCTGTTTCCCTTGTCCCTCTGTCCCCCTTATTTCCCTGTTTCCCCTGTCCCCCTGCCCCCTCTCCTGGCTCTCTCTCTCCTTCCCTCCTTCCTTCCCTACCTCCCAATCACCTGGCATGGCCCTGTGGGCAGCTGGCCAGAGCAAAGGAGGGGGGCTGAGGGAGGAGGGGGGCTGAGGGAGGAGGAGGGCTGAGGGAGGAGGAGGGCTGAGGGAGGAGGGGGGCTGAGGTGGATTGCGAGCTCTGATGCCTTCTTTCATCCTCGCAGCAGAAATAATCACCAAAGCCTACTAGCTGCCAGCCAGCCAGGAGAGGAGAGAGAGAGAGACACAGAGAGAGAGAGAGAGAGAGAGAGAGAGAGAGAGAGACACAGAGAGGGAGAGAGAGAGACACAGAGAGGGAGAGAGAGAGAGATAGAGAGAGACACAGAGAGGGAGAGAGGGAGAGAGAGAGAGAGAGACACACAGAGAGGGGAGAGAGAGAGAGAGAGAGAGAGAGAGAGAGAGAGAGAGAGAGGAGAGAGACACAGAGAGGGAGAGAGAGAGGGGAGAGATACACAGAGAGAGAGAGAGAGAGAGAGAGAGAGAGAGAGAGAGAGACAGAGAAGAGAGAGAGAGAGAAGGGGAGAGACTCAGAGAGGGGGAGAGAGAGAGACAGAGAGAGAGAGAGAGAGAGAGAGAGAGGAGAGAGACACAGAGAGAGAGAGAGAGAGAGAGGAGAGAGACACAGAGAGAGAGAGAGAGAGAGAGAGAGAGAGAGAGAGAGAGAGAGAGAGAGAGACACAGAGAGGGAGAGAGAGGAGAGAGATACACAGAGAGAGAGAGAGAGAGAGAGAGACAGAGAAAGAGAGAGAGAGAGAGGGGAGAGACTCAGAGAGGGGGAGAGAGAGAGAGAGACAGAGAGAGAGAGAGAGAGAGAGAGAGAGAGAGAGAGAGAGAGAGAGAGAGAGAGAGAGAGAGAGAGAGAGAGAGAGAGGCGAGAGAGAGAGAGGGGAGAGAGACACAGAGAGGGAGAGAGAGAGAGAGAGAGGGGAGAGACTCAGAGAGGGGGAGAGAGAGAGAGAGACAGAGAGAGAGAGGAGAGAGACACAGAGAGAGAGAGAGAGAGAGAGAGAGGCGAGAGAGAGAGGCGAGAGAGAGAGAGAGAGAGAGAGGGGAGAGAGACACAGAGATGGAGAGAGAGAGAGGGAGAGAGAGAGAGGGAGAGAGAGAGAGAGAAAGAGAGAGAGAGAGAGAGAGGGGAGAGAGACACAGTGAGGGAGACAGAGAGAGAGAGGAGAGAGAGAGAGAGAGAGAGAGAGAGAGAGAGAGAGAGGGGGAGAGAGAGAGAGAGAGAGGGGAGAGAGACACAGAGAGGGAGAGAGAGAGAGGGGGGGAGAGAGAGAGAGAGGGGAGAGAGACACAGAGAGGGAGAGAGAGAGAGAGAGAGAAAGAGAGAGAGAGAGAAAGAGAGAGAGAGAGGGGAGAGACTCAGAGAGGGGGAGAGAGAGAGAGACAGAGGGAGAGAGAGAGAGAGAGAGAGAGAGAGAGAGGAGAGAGAGAGAGAGAGAGAAAGAGAGAGAGAGGCGAGAGAGAGAGAGAGAGAAAGAAAGAAAGAGAGAGAGAGGCGAGAGAGAGAGAGAGAGAAAGAAAGAGAGAGCGAGAGAGCGAGAGAGGCTGTCTGCCTAGGGGGAATCTGGCACAGTCCCAAGCGCTGCTCTGCTCCCTACAGGAGCTCAACCTAGATCAAAGTCACACACCGCTTTCCTGCCCTCCTTCCCCCCGTCCTCCCTCCATTTTCCCCCTCTGTTCTTTTGGAGAGGAAAGAGACTGATTAGAGGTGGTATTTAAAAGAAAGACAGACAGTGTTGCTTGTTAGGAAAATAAAAAGTAATCAGGTGAGTTCTGTCAATCGGCTTTTTCATTTGATGATCGTCATCAATGTTGTTGTTGTTGTTGTCGTGGTGATTTCAAACACCTGCGTTTTTCTACCTACTTCGCTTGCCAGCCACCTTCGTTCTTGAACAATCGTCACCATGACTACCTGGTATCCAATCAGATGTTTGTGTCACAGCACAGGTCAGAGAGCCGCTTCTCAAAGCCACGGACAACTGTCTCTCTCAGAGCTGGCTGACCTGCTCTCTGGCTGGCTGGTTGGAGTAACAGAGAGGCTGGCTGGTTGGAGTAACAGAGAGGCTGGCTGGTTGGAGTAACAGAGAGGCTGGCTGGTTGGAGTAACAGAGAGGCTGGCTGACTGGAGTAACAGAGAGGCTGGCTGGTTGGAGTAACAGAGAGGCTGGTTGGAGTAACAGAGAGGCTGGTTGGAGTAACAGAGAGGCTGGCTGGAGTAAAAGAGAGGCTGGCTGGCTGGAGTAACAGAGAGGCTGGCTGGCTGGAGTAACAGAGAGGCTGGCTGGTTGGAGTAACAGAGAGGCTGGTTGGAGTAACAGAGAGGCTGGTTGGAGTAACAGAGAGGCTGGTTGGAGTAACAGAGAGGCTGGTTGGAGTAAAAGAGAGGCTGGCTGGCTGGAGTAACAGAGAGGCTGGCTGGTTGGAGTAACCGAGAGGCTGGTTGGAGTAACAGAGAGGCTGGTTGGAGTAAAAGAGAGGCTGGCTGGCTGGAGTAACAGAGAGGCTGGCTGGTTGGAGTAACCGAGAGGCTGGCTGGCTGGAGTAACAGAGAGGCTGGTTGGAGTAACAGAGAGACTGGTTGGAGTAAAAGAGAGGCTGGCTGGCTGGAGTAACAGAGAGGCTGGCTGGTTGGAGTAACCGAGAGGCTGGCTGGCTGGCTGGTTGGAGTAACAGAGAGGCTGGCTGGTTGGAGTAACAGAGAGGCTGGCTAGAGTAACAGAGAGGCTGGCTGGCTGGTTGGAGTAACAGAGAGGCTGGCTGGTTGGAGTAACAGAGAGGCTGGCTAGAGTAACAGAGAGGCTGGCTGGCTGGAGTAACAGAGAGGTTGGCTGGTTGGAGTAACAGAGAGGCTGGTTGGAGTAACAGAGAGGCTGGCTAGAGTAAAAGAGAGGCTGGCTGGCTGGAGTAACAGAGAGGCTGGCTGGTTGGAGTAACCGAGAGGCTGGCTGGCTGGCTGGTTGGAGTAACAGAGAGGCTGGCTAGAGTAACAGAGAGGCTGGCTGGCTGGTTGGAGTAACCGAGAGGCTGGCTAGAGTAACAGAGAGGCTGGCTTGAGTAACAGAGAGGCTGGCTGGCTGGTTGGAGTAACAGAGAGGCTGACTGGCTGGCTGGTTGGAGTAACAGAGAGGCTGATTGGCTGGCTGGCAGGAGTAACAGAGAGGCTGTCTGGCTGGTTGGAGTAACAGAGAGGCTGACTGGCTGGCTGGTTGGAGTAACAGAGAGGTTGGCTGGAGTAACAGAGAGGCTGGCTGGCTGGCAAGAGTAACAGAGAGGCTGGCTGGCTGGAGTAACAGAGAGAGGCTGTATGGCTGGAGTAACAGATAAGCTGGCTGGCTGGAGTAACAGAGAGGCTGGCTGGCTGGCTGGCTGACTAGATGGCTGCATGGAGTAACAGAGAGAGGCTGTCTGGCTGGAGTAACAGAGAGGCTGTCTGGCTGGAGTAACAGAGAGGCTGACTGGAGTAACAGAGAGGCTGGCTGGAGTAACAGAGAGGCTGTCTGGCTGGAGTAACAGAGAGGCTGTCTGGCTGGAGTAACAGAGAGGCTGACTGGAGTAACAGAGAGGCTGGCTGGAGTAACAGAGAGGCTGTCTGGCTGGAGTAACAGAGAGGCTGACTGGAGTAACAGAGAGGCTGGCTGGAGTAACAGAGAGGCTGTCTGGCTGGAGTAACAGAGAGGCTGACTGGAGTAACAGAGAGGCTGGCTGGAGTAACAGAGAGGCTGGCTGACTGGAGTAACAGAGAGGCTGGCTGGAGTAACAGGGAGGCTGACTGGCTCTCTCTATACCTCCCTCCATCCTTCCCTTCTCTCTCTATACCTCCCTCCATCCTTCCCTTCTCTCTCTATACCTCCCTCCATCCTTCCCTTCTCTCTCTATACCTCCCTCCATCCTTCCCTTCTCTCTCTATACCTCCCTCCATCCTTCCCTTCTCTCTCTATACCTCCCTTCTCTCTCTCTATACCCCCCTCCATCCTTCCCTTCTCTCTCTATATCTCCCTCTCTCTCTATACCTCCCTCCATCCTTCCCATCTCTCTCTATACCTACCTACCTCCATCCTTCCCTTCTCTCTCTATATCTCCCTCTCTCTATATATCTCCCTCCATCCTTCCCTTCTCTCTCTATATCTCCCTCTCTCTCTATACCTCCATCCATCCTTCCCTTCTCTCTCTATACCTCCCTCCCTCCCTCCTCCCTGCCTCCCTCCCTCCCTCCCCTCCCTCCCTCCCTCCCCCTCCCTGCCTCCCTGCCTCCCTGCCTCCCTCCATCCTTCCCTTCTCTCTCTATATCTCCCTCTCTCTATATACCTCCCTCCCTCCCTCCCTCCCTCCCTCCCTGCCTCCCTCTCTCCCTCCCTCCTCCCTGCCTCCCTCCCTCCCTCCCTGTCCAGTCCCAAGCAGCAGGCAACGTGGCTACTTATAGCGCCTTCATAAATCAAGCTGTCATTTTCCCGTCATGCTCGTTGGATTGCTGAGGCTCGTGGCGAATCGACTCGCAAGAGCTCTGCTCCCCACAAACTTTTGGGAAAGGGGGAGATGCAGAGAGAGAGAATGGCAGCAAGAGAGAGAGGCGGGAGAACAGAGGAAGAAGGAGAAAGAGGAGAGAGGGGGACAGAGAGAGAGAGAGAGAGAGAGAGAGAGAGAGAGGGAGGACAGAGAGAGGGAGAAAGAGATAGAGAGAGAGAAGGAGAGGGAGAGAGGAGAGAGAGAGAGAGAGAGAGAGGGAGGACAGAGAGAGGGAGAAAGAGATAGAGAGAGAGAAGGAGAGGGAGAGAGGAGAGAGAGAGCGAGAGAGAGAGAGAGAGAGCGAGAGAGAGAGAGAGAGAGCAAGAGAGAGAGCGAGAGAGAGAGAAGGAGAGAGAGAACTAGCATATACGGTTCCAGGTGTGACAGACAGGGTAGCAAATGTCTGCATATCTGGTGGTGCGTTGAGCTGTTTACTAGAGTAACATACTAGAACAGAGTGTGGAAAAGTAGAGAGTCTCTAAAACATGCTGAGAAACATGATGGGCTTTCCCAGTTCAGCAGTAAGGCTTCTACACAGTAGCTGACTGCCGCTGGACATACTAGGTTAGGTTAATGCTAGGTTAATGCTAGGTTAGGTTAATGCTAGGTTAATGCTAGGTTAGGTTAATGCTAGGTTAATGCTAGGTTAGGTTAATGCTAGGTCAATGCTAGGTTAGGTTAATGCTAGGTTAGGTTAATGCTAGGTTAATGCTAGGTTAATGCTTGGTTAATGCTAGGTTAGGTTAATGCTAGGTTAATGCTTGGTTAATGCTAGGTTAGGTTAATGCTAGGTTAATGCTAGGTTAGGTTAATGCTAGGTTAGGTTAATGCTAGGTTAATGCTAGGTTAGGTTAATGCTAGGTTAATGCTAGGTTAGGTTAATGCTAGGTTAGGTTAATGCTAGGTTAATGCTAGGTTAATGCTTGGTTAATGCTAGGTTAGGTTAATGCTAGGTTAATGCTTGGTTAATGCTAGGTTAGGTTAATGCTAGGTTAATGCTAGGTTAGGTTAATGCTAGGTCAATGCTAGGTTAGGTTAATGCTAGGTTAGGTTAACGCTAGGTTAATGCTAGGTTAAGTTAATGCTAGGTTAATGCAAGGTTAGGTTAATGCTAGGTTAGGTTAATGCTAGGTTAGGTTAATACTAGGTTAGATTAACGCTAGGTTAATGCTAGGTTAATGCAAGGTTAGGTTACTGCTAGGTTAATGCTAGGTTAATGCTAGGTTAATGCTAGGTTAGATTAATACTAGGGCTAGGTTAATGCTAGGCTAGATTAATGCTAGGTCAATGCTAGGTTAATGCTAGGTTAGATTAATACTAGGGCTAGGTTAATGCTAGGTTAGATTAATACTAGGGCTAGGTTAATGCTAGGTTAGATTAATACTAGGGCTAGGTTAATGCTAGGTTAATGCGAGGTTAATGTTAGATTAATACGAGGGCTAGGTTAATGCTAGGTTAATGCTAGGTTAGATTAATACTCGGGCTAGGTTAATGTTAGATTAATACTAGGGCTAGGTTAATGCGAGGTTAGATTAAAACTAGGGCTAGGTTAATGCTAGGTTAGATTAATACTAGGGCTAGGTTAATGCTAGGTTAGATTAAAACTAGGGCTAGGTTAATGCTAGGTTAGATTAATACTCGGGCTAGGTTAATGCTAGGTTAGATTAATACTAGGGCTAGGTTAATGCTAGGTTAGATTAATACTCGGGCTAGGTTAATGCTAGGTTAGATTAATACTCGGGCTAGGTTAATGCTAGGTTAATGCTAGGTTAGATTAATACTCGGGCTAGGTTAATGCTAGGTTAGATTAATACTCGGGCTAGGTTAATGCTAGGTTAGATTAATACTAGGGCTAGGTTAATGCTAGGTTAATGCGAGGTTAGATTAATACTAGGGCTAGGTTAATGCTAGGTTAGATTAATACTCGGGCTAGGTTAATGCTAGGTTAATGCTAGGTTAATGCTAGGTTAGATTAATACTAGGGCTAGGTTAATGCTAGGTTAATGCTAGGTTAGATTAATACTAGGGCTAGGTTAATGCTAGGTTAGATTAATACTAGGGCTAGGTTAATGCGAGGTTAGATTAATACTCGGGCTAGGTTAATGCTAGGTTAGATTAATACTAGGGCTAGGTTAATGCTAGGTTAATGCTAGGTTAGATTAATACTAGGGCTAGGTTAATGCTAGGTTAGATTAATACTCGGGCTAGGTTAATGCTACGTTAGATTAATACTCGGGCTAGGTTAATGCTACGTTAGATTA
>NW_027011085.1:514548-527048 GCF_036934945.1 Oncorhynchus masou masou | reverse complement strand
CAAAGCCACTTCCTCTCTGCAGCTCAGTCAGCTTAAAACACCATCCATCCCCTCCTAACCACACACTGCAAACACCGAGAAGCATAGACTGTCTGGAGTCAAAGCCACTTCCTCTCTGCAGCTCAGTCAACTGAAAACACCATCCATCCCCTCCTAACCACACACTGCAAACACCGAGAAGCACAGACTGTCTGGAGTCATGCTGAACCTTTCCCACTGTGAATACCAGGTTAACTGAGGGACAGACAGTGTGGTGAAGAAGGAGAAACAGCACCTCTTTAACCTCAGGAGGCTGAAGAAATTCAGCTCGGCCCCTAACTTCTACAGATGCACCATTGAGAGCATCGTGTCGTGCTGTATCACCGCCTGGTATTGCAATCGCACCGTCCACAACCTCAGGAGACATGTGAGATGGTGCGGTCAGCCTAACGCATCACCGGGGGCACACTGCCTGCCCTCCAGGACAACTACAGCCCCCGCTGTCACAGGAAGGCCAAGGATATCATTAAGGACCTCAGCCACCCAATCCAAGACCTGTTCACCCCGCTATCATCTAGAAGGCGAGGTCAGTACAGGTGCATCAAAGCTGGAACCAAGATACTGAAAAACAGCTTCTATCTCCAGGCCATCAGAGTGTTTAATAGTTCAGGGCAGGTAACTAGCCTCCCCCCAGTACCCTGCCCTGGACCTTAGAGCCTGCTGCCCTGTGGACATAGAGTCCTTGAACACTGGTGACTTGAATAATGTTTCCATACTGTTGAACCCACGTTATACTGTATTCTAGCGATGGCTCACCCCAGGGAACATATTTAGTATCTGGATTATGTGCGTATTGTTTTCATTGCTAGGTATTACTGCTGGAGCTACAAACACAAACATTTAGCTGCACCTACGATAACATCTGTTGCCCTGTGTCTGTACGGAACAGGGTGCGATGTGGGACAGAACCCAGCTGTAGATATGTGATTGGGAACAGCAGGAGTAGTGGAGCACCTGTGTTCAGCAGTGAGTCATAACACACACACACACACACACACACACACACACACACACACACACACACACACACACACACACACACACACACACACACACACACACGCCGAGGACATTGGGTATTGAGAAGTTTAGTTCTAATTGTTTTCACACAGTGAGCTCTCAGAGTGAACAGTGTGTGTGTGTGTGTGTGTGTGTGTCTGACAGACGCTCTTGGTTTAACTTAAGATGTTTTACCTCTCTCTCTCTCTCTCTCTCGCTCTCTCTCTCAAATCAATTTCAATTTAAGGGTTTTATTGACATGGGAAACATGTGTTAACATTGCCAAAGCAAGTAAAGCAGATAATATATAAAGTGAAATAAACAATAAAAACAGTAAACATTACACATACAGAAGTTTCAAAAGAATAAAGACATTACAAATGTCATATTATATATATACAGTGTTGTAATGATGTGCAAATAGTTAAAGTACAAAAGGCAAAATAAATAAACATAAATGTTGTATTTACAACGGTGTGTGTTCTTTGCTGGTTGCCCTTTTCTTGTGGCAACAGGTCACAAATCTTGCTGCTCTGATGGCACACTGTGGAATTTCACCCAGTAGATATGGGAGTTTAGCAAAATTGGATTTGTTTTCGAATTCTTTGTGGATCTGTGTAATCTGAGGGAAATATGTGTCTCTAATATGGTCATACATTGGGCAGGAGGTTAGGAAGTGCAGCTCAGTTTCCACCTCATTTTGTGGGCAGTGAGCACATAGCCTGTCTTCTCTTGAGAGCCATGTCTGCCTACGGCGGCCTTTCTCAATAGCAAGGCTATGCTCACTGAGTCTGTACATAGTCAAAGCTTTCCTTAAGTTTGGGTCAGTCACAGTGGTCAGGTACTCTGCCGCTGTGTACTCTCTGTTTAGGGACAAATAGCATTCTAGTTTGCTCTGTTTTTTTGTTAATTCTTTCCAATGTGTCAAGAAATAATATTTTTGTTTTCTCATGATTTAGTTGGGTCTAATTGTGTTACCGTTCTGGGGCTCTGTGGGGTCTGTATGTGTTTGTGAACAGAGCCCCAGGACCAGCTTGCTTAGGGGACTCTTCTCCAGGTTCACCTCTCTGTAGGTGATGGCTTTGTTATGGAAGGTTTGGGAATCGCTTCCTTTCAGGTGGTTGTAGAATTGAATGGCTCTTTTCTGGATTTTGATAATTAGTGGGTATCGGCCTAATTCTGCTCTGCATGCATTATTTGGAGTTCTACGTTGTACACAGAGGATATTTTTGCAGAATTCTGCATGCAGAGTCTCTCTCTCTCTCTGTCTATCTCTCTGTCTCTCTCTCTCTGTCTCTCTCTCTCTCTCTCTCTCTCTGTCTCTCTCTCACTCTCTCTCTCTGTCTCTCTCTCTCTCTGTCTCTCTCTCTCTCTCTGTCTCTCTCTGTCTCTCTCTCTGTCTCTCTCTCTCTCTCTCTCTCTCTCTCTGTCTCTCTCTGTCTCTCTCTCTCTCTCTGTCTCTCTCTGTCTCTCTCTCACTCTCTCTCTCTGTCTCTCTCTCTGTCTCTCACTCTCTCTCTCTCTGTCTCTCTCTGTCTCTCTTTCCCTTGTCTCTCTCACTCAGTCATGGTCTCTTCTTTTCCACTGTGATGTCTGATCTCTCTGTCTGTCCCAGAAGCAGTCATCTTTTCCAGTCCCCTCCCAGATTGGTTGATTTCAGGAGGCCAATATAATAGAGTCAAATAAATCCACCTCTACCCTATCAGAGTACAGTACCCCCCCGTTTCCTGTAGCTCTCGTCCTGTTGGCGGTGGTCGAAGGTCGGAGGTCCACTCCTTGCCCAGATAGTGTATGTTTCATTTCTGTATCATATAAACATGGCAGTATGATATCACAGTTGGTGCTCTCTGAGCAGAGAGATTCTCCCACAACACAGAGCAAAGACATGTCTGACACAAGAGGGAACTGTCGTGATCCTCCTACAGAGCCACATGTATCACACACACGCACGCACGTCTCTATACATGCCTCATGTGTATATGGATGACTGACAGCAAGAACGTGAGCTCTATAGTTTGTGTGTGTGTGTGTGTTCTGTGTGTGTGTGTGTGTGTGTGTGTGTGTGTGTGTGTGTGTGTGTGTGTGTGTGTGTGTGTGTGTGTGTGTGTGTGTGTGTGTGTGTGTGTGTGTGTGTGTGTGTGTGTGTGTGTGTGCTGCAGGGTAATGAGACATTGGCGTTGATTCCAATGAGAATTTATAGTGACGAGATTTTCCTCGTGACAGAGATTCTGTCCTTCACTCTCACCTCTCTCACCATCCTTCTCTGTCCTTCACTCTCACCTCTCTCACCTTCCTTCTCTGTCCTTCACTCTCACCTTCCTTCTCTGTCCTTCACTCTCACCTCTCTCACCTTCCTTCTCTGTCCTTCACTCTCACCTCTCTCACCTTCCTTCTCTGTCCTTCACTCTCACCTCTCTCACCATCCTTCTCTGTCCTTCACTCTCACCTCTCTCACATTCCTTCTCTGTCCTTCACTCTCACCACTCTCACCTTCCTTCTCTGTCCTTCACTCTTACCTCTCTCACCTTCCTTCTCTGTCCTTCACTCTCACCTCTCTCATCTTCCTTCTCTGTCCTTCACTCTCACCTCTCTTACCATCCTTCTCTGTCCTTCACTCTCACCTCTCTCACCTTCCTTCTCTGTCCTTCACTCTCACCTTCCTTCTCTGTCCTTCACTCTCACCTCTCTCACCTTCCTTCTCTGTCCTTCACTCTCACCTTCCTTCTCTGTCCTTCACTCTCACCTCTCTCACCATCCTTCTCTGTCCTTCACTCTCACCTCTCTCACCTTCCTTCTCTGTCCTTCACTCTCACCTCTCTCACCATCCTTCTCTGTCCTTCACTCTCACCTCTCTCACCTTCCTTCTCTGTCCTTCACTCTCAACTCTCCCACCTTCCTTCTCTGTACTTCACTTTCTGTCTTTTACCCTTCTCCAGTCTCTCACTTGCTCCTTCCTTCCCCGCCCTCCTCTCCCTCTTCCTCGCTCCCCATCTCTCTGCCTCCATCCCCTCCCTCCCTCCCTCCCTTCCTCTCTCCTCCTTCTCTCTCCTCCTTCATCTTCCTCTCAACATATTCTAGGCTGCTCGTCCTGAAGCACAGTCTGATCACACAGTGGATTGACTGTTGCAACCGTAACACACACAAACCCACATCCGCACAAAAACACACTCACTCACACACCAAAAACACTCACAAACTTCTACAGATGCACTATCGAGAGCATCCTGGCAGGCTGTATCACCGCCTGGTATGGCAACTGCTCCGCCCACAACCGTAAGGCTCTCCAGAGGGTAGTGAGGTCTGCACAACGCATCACCAGGGGCAAACTACCTGCCCTCCAGGACACCTACAGCACCCGATGTCACAGGAAGGCCATAAAGATCATGAAGGACAACGACCACCCGAGCCACTGCCTGTTCACCCCGCTATCATCCAGAAGGCGAGGTCAGTACATGTGCATCAAAGCTGGGACCGAGAGACTGAAAAACAGCTTCTATCTCAAGGCCATCAGACTGTTAAACAGCCACCACTAACATTGAGGGGCTGCTGCCAACACACTGACACTGACTCAACTCCAGCCACTTTAATAATGGAAAAATTTATGTCAGAAATGTTTCACTAGTCACTTTAAACAATGCCACTTTATATAATGTTTACATAACCTACATTACTCATCTCGTATGTATATACTGTACTCTATACCAACTACTGCATCTTGCCTGTGCCGTTTGGCGATCGCTCATCCATATATTTATATGTACATACTCTTATTCATTCCTTTACACTTGTGTGTATAAGGTAGTAGTTGTGAAATTGTTAGATTACTTGTTAGATATTACTGCATGGTCGGAAACTAGAAGCACAAGCATTTCACTACACTTGCATTAACATCTGTTAACCATGTGTATGTGAACAATTACATTTGATTTGATTTGACACAAACACACTCACTCACTCACTCACTCACTCACTCACACACTCACACACTCACACACTCACACACACACACACACACACACACACACACACACACACACACACACACACACACACACACACACACACACACACACACACACACACACACACACACACACACACACACACTTTCTAACACTCTGTAACAAACATATATTCCGAGTGTTTCCACATTTCTCTCTGTCTCTGAGTGTTTGTTCATTCTCTGTAGCTGTGGTGCGTTGTGCTCTGCTGCCTCTCTCCTCCTGCTCCACTGTCTCTCCCTCCCTGGAGACGTCTCCCCAGCTCTGACCTCTCTCGCCTGGGGAAGCTGGCTCCTTGCCCACACCCTCCCCTGGCCCTCCCTTCTCCTCCCCTATTGGCTCGCTCACACCTCCAGGGTTTGGCAGTGGCCCAGGGCCCGGCCCAGCCCTGATAGCCCAGCTCCCACTTCCTCTCTCTGGGCACGCCAGCCCTCGAGGTAGGTGGGCGGTGGAGGGAGGCTGGAGGCTTGTGGAGGGAGACTGTGCCCACCCTCACACACACACAGGCAGTGTTATATATATTGGGTTGACCCCCCCCTCACACACACACACAGGCAGTGTTATATATACTGGGTTGACCCCTCCCATCACACACACATACACAGGAGATGTGATATATACTTGCTTGACCCCCCCCCCCTCACACACAGGAGATGTGATATATACTGGGTTGACCCCCCCCACACACACAGGAGATGTGATATATACTGGGTTGACCCCCACCCCTCACACACACACACAGGAAATGTGATATATACTGGGTTGACCCCCCTCACACACGCGGGAGATGTGATATATACTGGGTTGTGATATATACTGGGTTGACCCCCCTCACACACACAGGAGATGTGATATATACTGGGTTGACCCCCCTCACACACACAGGAGATGTGATATATACTGGGTTGACCCCCCCCCTCACACACACAGGAGATGTGATATATACTGGGTTGACCCCCCCCTCACACACACAGGAGATGTGATATATACTGGGTTGACCCCCCCTCACACACACAGGAGATGTGATATATACTGGGTTGAGCCCCCCCCTCACACACACAGGAGATGTGATATATACTGGGTTGAGCCCCCCCCCTCACACACATAGGAGATGTGATATATACTGGGTTGACCCGTCACTAGAGACACCTCAACTCTTCACCCTGCTTCCCTTCCCACAGATATGACTTCACCAATCACTGCAGTACCTTTCCTGTGTGCTGACACCACACACACACACACACACACACACACACACACACACACACACACACACACACACACACACACACACACACACACACACACACACACACATACACATACACACACAGCCTAGACAACCAGGCTTTTCATTGATCAAATGTGAGATAATTTACTGCAGTGGCTGGCAGAAGTGGGAGGCAGAGAGAAAGAGAGAGTGTGTTACTCTGTGTGTGTGTGTGGGGGGGGGGGGTGTTTCTGTTCTCTCTGTGTTAGTAGGGGGGAAATCTTCGCCAGCTGAATCCAGATTGATGACTACACGGCCCAGCGGCGGCAGCGTCTGGTAAACGTTGGCCTGCAGAGAACACCATCCCCCGCTGGTCACTAATGGTACAGCCCTGGAGCTGCTTCTGGACTGGAACCAAGGACTGGACCATCCAACCGTGGCAGAAATAGAGGGGGGGTGAGTGGCTAGCTGGCATAACATGGGCAGAGGTAGGTTGAGGTGGGTAGAGGTGGGCTAATGGGGCAGTAATGATAGCTGGTCTGGGTAGTCAGGTGGGTTCAGGTGGGGAGAGGCAGTAATGATAGCTGGTCTGGGTAGTCAGGTGGGTTCAGGTGGGGAGAGGCAGTAATGATAGCTGGTCTGGGTAGTCAGGTGTTACTTGGTTAGGTCGGTAGTCAGGTGTTACATGGTTAGGTAGGTAGACAGGTGTTACATGGTTAGGTAGGTAGACAGGTGTTACATGGTTAGGTAGGTAGACAGGTGTTACATGGTTAGGTAGGTAGACAGGTGTTACATGGTTAGGTAGGTAGTCAGGTGTTACATGGTTAGGTAGGTAGACAGGTGTTACATGGTTAGGTAGGTAGACAGGTGTTACATGGTTAGGTAGGTAGACAGGTGTTACATGGTTAGGTAGGTAGACAGGTGTTACATGGTTAGGTAGGTAGACAGGTGTTACATGGTTAGGTAGGTAGACAGGTGTTACATGGTTAGGTAGGTAGACAGGTGTTACATGGTTAGGTAGGTAGACTGTATGAGGCAGGTAAACAGGAGGAGATGGGCCGTGAAAGAGAAAGAGAGAAGAAGAGAGGGGGAGGGAGGAGAGATATTGGAGTTTAAGAGGCAATTCTGTCAACACTGAGACTACAGCCTGATCTTGTCTGTCAACACTGAGCCTACAGCCTGATCTTGTCTGTCAACACTGAGACTACAGCCTGATCTTGTCTGTCAACACTGAGACTACAGCCTGATCTTGTCTGTCAACACTGAGACTACAGCCTGATCTTGTCTGTCAACACTGAGACTACAGCCTGATCTTGTCTGTCAACACTGAGACTACAGCCTGATCTTGTCTGTCAACACTGAGACTACAGCCTGATCTTGTCTGTCAACACTGAGACTACAGCCTGATCTTGTCTGTCAACACTGAGACTACAGCCTGATCTTGTATGTCAACAGTGAGACTACAGCCTGATCTTGTCTGTCAACACTGAGACTACAGCCTGATCTTGTCTGTCAACACTGAGACTACAGCCTGATCTTGTCTGTCAACACTGAGACTACAGCCTGATCTTGTATGTCAACACTGAGACTACAGCCTGATCTTGTCTGTCAACACTGAGACTACAGCCTGATCTTGTTGGTCAACACTGAGACTACAGCCTGATCTTGTTGGTCAACACTGAAGCCTGATGCAGTTGTGCTGGTCGACATAACATTGAACACTGACTGTCCAGGAACACTACTGAAGGAATGCAGAAAAGGACTAGAATAAAATACTGTGGTAAAATACTGTAATGACATAGTGTAGAATAATAGTGTAATATAATAGTGTAGTATAATAGTGTAATACAACAGTGTAGTATAATAGTGTAATATAATAGTGTAGTATAATAATGTAGTATAATAGTGTAATATAATATAGTATAATAGTGTAGTATAATAGTGTAGTATAATAGTGTAGTATAATAGTGTAATATAACAGTGTAGTATAATAGTGTAATATAATAGTGTAATATAATAGTGTAGTATAATAATGTAGTATAATAGTGTAATATAATAGTGTAGTATAATAGTGTAGTATAATAATGTAGTATAATAGTGTAGTATAATAGTGTAGTATATTAATTTAGTATAATAGTGTAATACAATAGTGTAGTATAATAGTGTAATAGTGTAGTATAATAGTGTAATACAACAGTGTAGTATAATAGTGTAATATAATAGTGTAGTATAATAATGTAGTATAATAGTGTAATATAATAGTGTAGTATAATAGTGTAGTATAATAGTGTAATATAATAGTGTAGTATAATAGTGTAATACAATAGTGTAGTATAATAGTGTAATACAATAGTGTAGTATAATAGTGTAGTATAATAGTGTAGTATAATAGTGTAGTATAATAGTGTAATATAATAGTGTAGTATAATAGTGTAGTATAATAATGTAGTATAATAGTGTAGTATAATAGTGTAGTATATTAATTTAGTATAATAGTGTAATACCATAGTGTAGTATAATAGTGTAGCATAATAGTGTAATAAAATAGTGTAGTATAATAGTGTAGTATAATAGTGTAATATAATAGTGTAATATAATAGTGTAATAAAATAGTGTAGTATAATAGTGTAGTATAATAATATAATAGTGTAAGTATAATAGTGTAATATAATAGTGTAGTGTATAATAGTGTAGTATAATAGTGTAATATAATAGTGTAATACAGTGTAGTATAATAGTGTGTAGTATAATAGTGTAGTATAATAGTGTAATATAATAGTGTAATATAATAGTGTAATATAATAGTGTAATAAAATAGTGTAGTATAATAGTGTAGTATAATAGTGTAATATAATAGTGTAGTATAATAGTGTAGTATAATAGTGTAATATAATAGTGTAGTATAATAGTGTAGTATAATAGTGTAGTATATTAATTTAGTATAATAGTGTAGTATAATAATGTAGTATAATAGTGTAGTATAATAGTGTAGTATATTAATTTAGTATAATAGTGTAGTATAATAGTGTAGTATAATAGTGTAGTATAATAGTGTAATATAATAGTGTAGTATAATAGTGTAGTATAATAGTGTAGTATAATAGTGTAGTATAATAGTGTAATATAATAGTGTAATATAATAGTGTAGTATAATAGTGTAGTATAATAGTGTAGTATAATAGTGTAGTATATAGTGTAGTATAATAGTATAGTATAGTGTAGTATAATAGTGTAATAAAATAGTGTAGTATAATAGTGTAATAAAATAGTGTAGTATAATAGTGTAGTATAATAGTGTAGTATAATAGTGTAGTATAATAGTGTAGTATAATAGTGTAATATAATAGTGTAATATAATAGTGTAGTATAATAGTGTAGTATAATAGTGTAGTATAATAGTGTAGTATACTAATGTAGTATAATAGTGTAGTATAATAGTGTAGTATATTAATTTAGTATAATAGTGTAGTATAATAGTGTAGCATAATAGTGTAATAAAATAGTGTAGAATAATAGTGTAATAAAATAGTGTAGTATAATAGTGTAGTATAATTGTGTAATATAATAGTTTAGTATAACAGTGTAGTATAATAGTGTAATATAATAGTGTATTATAATAGTGTTATAATAGTGTAGTATAATAGTGTAGTAGAATAGTGTAATACAACAGTGTAATATAATTGTGTAGTATAATAGTGTAGTATAATAGTGTAGTATAATAATGTAGTATAATAGTGTAATACAATAGTGTAATATAATAGTGTAATAAAATAGTGTAATACCATAGTGTAGTATAATAGTGTAGTAGAATAGTGTAATACAACAGTGTAGTATAATAGTGTAATATAATAGTTTAGTATAACAGTGTAGTATAATAGTGTAATAAAATAGTGTAGAATAATAGTGTAATAAAAATGTGTAGTATAATAGTGTAGTATAATAGTGTAGTATAACAGTGTAGTATAATAGTGTAATATAATAGTGTAATATAATAGTGTAATATAATAGTGTAGTATAATAGTGTAGTATAATAGTGTAGTAGAATAGTGTAATACAACAGTGTAATATAATAGTGTAATATAATAGTGTAGTATAATAGTGTAGTATAATAGTCTCTCTCCCTCTCCCTCTCTCTCTCTCTCTCTCTGTAATACAACAGTGTAGTATAATAGTGTAGTCTCTGTGTAGTATAATAGTGTAGTATAATAGTGTAGTATAATAGTGTAATACAATAGTGTAGTATAATAGTGTAAATAGTCTCCCTCTCTAGTGTCTCTGCCAGTGTCCTGTCCTTACAGGCCTCAGTCTAGGGCTAGTCTAGCAGCACGGAGAGGAGTCAAACTAAAGAGTAGAAAGATATAGTCTGGTATAGGCTTTAGTTTGGATCCTCCTCAGCTTGTCTGCAAACTAAATCCTGCTAGCTGTCACTATAATTGCTGCGAGCGTGGCCAGGCTCCCTGGGGGAGGCTCTCTCTCTGAAATCCTGATATGATATGTACCATCTAACTAAACGCTCCAAATCCCATGCAGCAGCAGGATAGCTCCCTCTACAGACAGACACAGGGAGGGAGAGAGAGAGAGGAGAGAGAGAGAGAGAGATGCTCTCTCTCTCTCTCTCTCTCTCTCTCTCTCTCTCTAGCTCTGAGAGAGAGATCTCTCAGTCTCAGGAGAGAGTCTAGCAAGAGATGAGAGCTAGAGAGAGAAGAGAGAGCAGAGAGATAATATCCCATTTGAAGGTCTCTATTCCTCTGAAACTGTTGTCTAACATTTACTGGTCATATTTTATTGTTTATTTCACTTTTGTATATTATGTAGTTCACTTGCTTTGGCAATGTTAACATATGTTTCCCCTGCCAATAAAGCAACTTGAATTGAATTGAGAGAGGAACAGAGGACAGAGAGAAAGGAGGGTAAGAGGGAAGAGGTGAGAAGAGTGCCAGACAGAGTTTGGATCCAGCCTGGTGGTGTCTGCAGCCTGCAAGGGTCACTATAATTGCTGAAGAGTGCAGACAGAGATGAAGGATATGGGTGAGAGGGAAGGTGTGAGAAGAGTGCAGACAGGATGGCTCCCTGCTACAGACAGACACAGGGGGAGAGAGAGGAATGAAGGGGTGAGAGGGAAGGGATAATATCACATTTGAAGGTCTCTAGAGTGAGACTGTTGTATAACATTTACTGGTCATATTTTATTGTTTATTTCACTTTTGAAGGGGGTGAGAGGAAGCTTTGAGAATGTTAACAGAGATGAAGGGGTGCCAATAAAAGCAACTTGAATTGAATTGAGAGAGGAAGGGTGAGAAGAGCAGACAGAGATGAAGGGGTGAGAGGGAAGGGTGAGAAGAGTGCAGACAGAGTTGAAGGGGGTGAGAGGGAAGGGTGAGAAGAGTGCAGACAGAGATGAAGGGGGTGAGAGGGAAGGGTGAGAAGAGTGCAGACAGAGATGAAGGGGGTGAGAGGAAGGGTGAGAAGAGTGCAGACAGAGATGAAGGGGGGAGAGGGAAGGGTGAGAAGAGTGCAGACAGAGATGAAGGGGTGAGAGGGAAGGGTGAGAAGAGTGCAGACAGAGATGAAGGGGTGAGAGGGAAGGGTGAGAAGAGTGCAGACAGAGATGAAGGGGGAGAGAGGGAAGGGTGAGAAGAGTGCAGACAGAGATGAAGGGGGTGAGAGGGGAGGGTGAGAAGAGTGCAGACAGAGATGAAGGGGGGTGAGGATCAAGAAAGAGAGATAGCTCAGGGTCATTGCCACGGAACCAATACTATAAATATATCAAATCAATCAGCTGAGGTCTGAGATAGAGAGGGAGGCTCATATCAAGAGCGAACTGTTCTCTAGTGCCTATCTCCCTCTCCCCCTCCATTTATCCACCCCCCACTCCCTCTCTCTCCCTTTCTCCACCCCCTCTCTCCCCCTCCCTCTCCCTTTCTCCATCCCCCTCTCTCTCCCCTCCCTCTCTCCTATTCTCCTATTCTCCACCCCCTCCCCCCTCTTTCTCCAGTCCCAGCTGCTCTCCAGTCCAGTCCAATCCCAGGGAGAGAGCCCCCTCTGTCTGTGACAGGTGTAGGTGCAGGCTGAGGGACAAATGGACCTCAGCCGATGGCCACTGATAATGACTGACACTGTGTCATGGAGCTGAGTCATCCAAGCCTGTCCTTTTCAACTCAGAGAACATTCAACCAAAGCATAACGGGAGAACAGTGCAGATCTTCATTTGATCACTATCACGGCAGACAATGCAGACTGGTAGTGTATTC
>NW_027011085.1:487048-509548 GCF_036934945.1 Oncorhynchus masou masou | reverse complement strand
ACAGTGTGGTGGTGGTATATGCTAACAGTGTGGTGGTGGTATATGCTAACAGTGTGGTGGTGGTATACAGTGGTGGTATGCTAACAGTGGTGGTATATGCTAACAGTGTGGTGGTGGTATATGCTAACAGTGTGGTGGTGGTATATGCTAACAGTCTGGTGGTGGTATATGCTAACAGTGGTGGTGGTATATGCTAACAGTGTGGTGGTGGTATATGCTAACAGTGTGGTGGTGGTATATGCTAACAGTGTGGTGGTGGTATATGCTAACAGTGTGGTGGTGGTATATGCTAACAGTGTGGTGGTGGTATATGCTAACAGTGTGGTGGTGGTATATGCTAACAGTGTGGTGGTGGTATATGCTAACAGTCTGGTGGTGGTATATGCTAACAGTGTGGTGGTGGTATATGCTAACAGTGTGGTGGTGGTATATGCTAACAGTGGTGGTGGTATATGCTAACAGTGTGGTGGTGGTATATGCTAACAGTGTGGTGGTGGTATATATGCTAACAGTGTGGTGGTGGTATATGCTAACAGTGTGGTGGTGGTATATGCTAACAGTGTGGTGGTGGTATATGCTAACAGTGTGGTGGTGGTATATGCTAACAGTGTGGTGGTGGTATATGCTAACAGTATATGCTAACTGGTGGTGGTATATGCTAACAGTCTGGTGGTGGTATATGCTAACAGTGTGGTGGTGGTATATGCTAACAGTGTGGTGGTGGTATATGCTAACAGTCTGGTGGTGGTATATGCTAACAGTGTGGTGGTGGTATATGCTAACAGTGTGGTGGTGGTGGTATATGCTAACAGTGTGGTGGTGGTATATGCTAACAGTCTGGTGGTGGTATATGCTAAACAGTAACAGTCTGGTGGTGGTATATGCTAACAGTATATGCTAACTGGTGGTGGTATATGCTAACAGTGTGATGGTGGTATATGTGTGGTGCTGGTGGTATAACAGTCTGGTGGTGGTATATGCTAACAGTCTGGTGATGTGGTGTTTCAGTGTTTTACTACAGTCCATATAGGACACAGTGGAGGGAGTGTCTGTCTCAGTACAGGAAAGATATAAGAGACACTCTGCGGCTGTCAGTTTGTGGATTGCAGATTTGCACGCTGTCTGTTTAAAGTATTTGTACACTTTCTGTCTCTATCGGTCTGTCTTCACTCCGTGCTAACAGTCTGGCAGTATTTCACCATCTCTAGACAGACATCTTTAATCAGTTTGCCTCTCAGCCGAACTCTATGTGCTGCTAATCCCCTTTTATGGCCAGCCTGGATTCCATCATTTCAACATAATATCTCTGTTCTTTTAACACTTTTGTGAGTATAATCTTTACTGTTCATTTATGATTGTTTATTTCACTTGCTTTGTAAATGGAAACATACAGTGGCAAGAAAAGAATGTGAACCCTTTGGAATTACCTGGATTTCTGTGTGAATTGGTCAAACATTTGATCTGATCTTCATCTAGGTCACAACAAGAGACAAACACAGTCTGATTAAACTAATAACACACAAACAATTATATGTTTTCATGTCTTTATTGAACACACCATGTAAAATATGTGAACCCTTGGATTTAATAACTGGTTGACCCTCCTTTGGCAGCAATAACCTCAACCAAACGTTTTCTGTAGTTGCGGATCAGACCTGCACAACGGTCAGGAGGAATTTTGGACCATTCCTCTTTACAAAACCGCTTCAGTTCAGCAATGTTCTTGTGATGTCTGGTGTGAACTGCTCTCGAGGTCATGCCACAGCATCTCAATCAGGTTGAGGTCAGGACTCTGACTGGGTCACTCCAGAAGGCCTATTTTCTTCTGTTTAAGACATTCTGTTGTTGATTTACGATAGTGACAGAGATAGTGACAGAGAGGGTGACAGAGAGTGGAGGAGATAGTGACAGAGATAGTGACAGAGAGGGTGACAGAGAGTGGAGGAGATAGTGACAGAGAGGGTGGAGGAGATAGTGAGAGAGTGGAGGAGATAGTGACAGAGAGAGTGGAGGAGATAGTGACAGAAAGAGTGACAGAGAGAGTGAAAGAGAGGGTGGAGGAGATAGTGAAGGAGATGAAGGAGATAGTGACAGAGATAGTGACAAAAAGAGTGACAGAGAGAACGACAAAGAGAGTGACAGAGATAGTGACAGAGAGTGACAAAGAGAGTGAAGGAGATAAAGAGAGTGACAGAGATCATGACAAAGTGAGTGACAGTGACAGAGATAGTGAAGGAGATAGTGACAGAGATAGTGACAAGGAGATAGTGACAGAGAGAAAGACAAAAGAGTGACATAGATAGTGACAAAATGTCAACCCCCCCCCACCCCACCTTGCCTCCCCTTGTCCTGTTAGATGCTGTTCACAGAGCATACACACACACACACACACGTTTCTCAGAGTGTCATAGGGTTATTGGGGAGGGCATGTTTCTGTCAAATCGACATCACAAAGTGGAGGGCCATGAATTAACGGCTTTGGGCCATGAGCCCCTCACCCTATGGATTCAAATCACACTGACCAGGGGAGGGAGAGAGAGGGAGGGCCTGAGCCCCTCACCCTTACGGATTCAAATCACACTGACCAGGGGGAGGGAGAGAGAGGGAGGGCCTGAGCCCCTCACCCTTACGGATTCAAATCACACTGACCAGGGGGAGGGAGAGAGCGGCAGGAGAGTCAATGTTAGGGACGCAGAAAATGAGAAGCAGCCAGTGAGAAAGAGAGGGAGGAGAGTCAGCCCGTGACCATCATTTTACACCCCCAACACTTTACACCCCATCACTTTACACCCCCATCACTTTACACCCCCATCACTTTACACCCCATCACTTTACACCCCCATCACTTTACACCCCATCACTTTACACCCCCCCCCCCATCACTTTACACCCCCATCACTTTACACCCCACACCCCATCACTTTTACTTTACACCCCCCACTCCCATCACTTTACACCCCATCACTTTACACCCCCCAACACTCCCATCACTTTACACCCCATCACTTTACACCCCCATCATTTTACACTCCCCAACACTCCCATCACTTTACACCCCCAACACTCCCATCACTTTACACCCCATCACTTTACACCCCCAACACTCCCATCACTTTACACCCCATCACTTTACACCCCATCAACACCCCCATCACTTTACACCCCCATCACTTTACACCCCCAACACTCCCATCACTTTACACCCCCATCACTTTACACTCCCCACTCCCTCTCTTCCCCTTCTACACCCCCATCCCATCACAACCTCCCCTCTTCTCCATCACCCCTCTCCATAACACCCCCCTCCCCTCCCTGGTCCCATCAGGGTGTTAGATGAGACCATTGAACTCCTGTTTGCTCAAGTGGAGGCCTGGCCAATTACCTCCTCTAGCTCTCTGCAGCTCGCTGAGACATTAACGACACCAATTAAGGCCGTGCAGTAAGGGTCTGGGCCATACACACACACACACACACACACACACACACACACACACACACACACACACACACACACACACACACACACACACACACACACACACACACACACACACACACTCGTACATATGTGTGTCTCAGCCCTACCCGCCATCCTTCCCAGGCCGCTGACATGCTGTCAAACACACATCTGACCCAGATTCAACCCACATCGGCTAGAGATCCATACACAACACTTCACAGTGTATGAAGGAACACTATCAAAGGGTGTGTACACTAGTCCAGTACTGTCATATTCCTCATGACAGTGGATATCAGGACCTCTAGCTGACAGAGAGAGACAGATGGAGAGATGGAGAGAGAGAGAGAGAGAGAGATGGAGAGAGACAGAGAGAGAGATGGAGAGAGACAGACAGGAGAGAGAGAGAGAGAGAGACAGATGGAGAGAGAGAGACAGAGAGAGAGAGAGATGGAGAGAGACAGAGAGAGAGAGAGAGATGGAGAGAGACAGAGAGAAACAGATGGAGAGAGACAGAGAGAGACAGATGGAGAGAGACAGAGAGAGAAACAGATGGAGAGAGACAGAGAGAAGACAGATGGAGAGAGACAGATGGAGAGAGACAGATGGAGAGAGACAGAGAGAGAAACAAATGGAGAGAGACAGAGAGAGACAGATGGAGAGAGACAGAGAGAGACAAATTGAGAGAGAGAGAAGACAGATGGAGAGAGAGAGACAGAGAGAGAAACAGATGGAGAGAGAGAGAGACAGATGGAGAGAGAGAGAGACAGATGGACAGAGAGAGAGACAGAGAGAGAGACAGATGGAGAGAGACAGAGAGAGACAGATGGAGAGAGACAGAGAGAGAGACAGATGGAGAGAGAGAGAGAGACAGAGAGAGAGAGAGAGACAGAGAGAGAGAGAGACAGATGGAGAGCGAGAGAGAGAGAGAGACAGATGGAGAGCGAGAGAGAGAGAGAGACAGATGGAGAGCGAGAGAGAGAGAGAGAGTAGAACGATGGAGAGAGAGAGAGAGAGAGAGCATAGCCTCAGTGAGCATAGCCTTGCTATTGAGAAATGCCGCCGTAGACAGACATGGCTCTCAAGAGAAGACAGGCTATGCGCTCACTGCCCACAAAATGAGGTGGAAACTGAGCTGCACTTCCTAACCTCCTGCCCAATGTATGACCATATTAGAGAGACATATTTCCCTCAGATTACACAGATCCACAAAGAATTCGAAAACAAATCCAGTTTTGCTAAACTCCCATATCTACTGGGTGAAATTCCACAGTGTGCCATCAGAGCAGCAAGATTTGTGACCTGTTGCCACGAGAAAAGGGCAACCAGCGAAGAACACACACCATTGTAAATACAACCCATATTTGTGCTTATTTATTTTATCTTGTGTCCTTTAACCATTTGTACATTGTTAAAACACTGTATTTATATATCTAATATGACATTTGTAATGTACATTTACATTTAAACTTCTGTATGTGTGATGTCTACTGTTATCCAGAGCGATTTTTAATTGTTTATTGCTTTGATTTCATTCACCTTCTGACATCCAGTGGAACAGCCACTTTACAATAGCCCCTTGAATTGTTTTGAAAGAGATATGTGTGATGTCTACTGTTAGATTTTTATTGTTTGTTTATTGTTTATTTCGATTTATATATTATCTAGAGAGACTTGCGATAGAGAGAATGTTAGAACGATACAGAGAGAGATGTTTCCCATGTCAATAAGAGCCCTATTGAATGATAGAAGAGAGAGAGAGAGGGATAGTGAGAGATAGATAGAGACGATAGAGAGAGATGATAGAGAGAGAGAGATGATAGAACGATAGGGAGAGAGATGATAGAACGATAGGGAGAGAGAGAGGATAGAACGATAGAGGAGAGATGAGAGATGATAGAACGATAGGGAGAGAGAGAGATGATAGAACGATAGGGAGAGAGAGAGATGATAGAACGATAGGGAGAGAGAGGATAGAAGATAGAGAGATGAGAATGAACGATAGGATAGAGAGAGAGAGATGATAGAACGATAGGGAGAGAGAGAGATGATAGAACGATAGGGAGAGAGAGAGATGATAGAACGATAGAGAGAGAGAGATGATACGATAGAGAGAGATGATAGAATGATAGGGAGAGAGAGAGGATAATGATAGAGAGAGAGAGATGATAGAACGATAGGGGAGAGAGAGATGATAGAATGATAGAGAGAGAGAGGATATAATGATAGAGAGATAGAGATGATAGAACGATAGAGAGAGAGAGATGATAGAACGATAGGGAGAGAGAGAGAGAGGATAGAACGATAGAGAGATGATAGAACGATAGAGAGAGAGAGATGATAGAAATGAGAGAGGAGATGATAGATGATAGGGGATAGAGAGATGATGACGATAGGGAGAGAGAGAGATGATAGAACGATAGAGAGAGATGATAGAACGGGGAGAGAGAGAGAGATGATAGAACGATAGAGAGAGAGATGATAGAACGATAGAGAGAGAGAGATGATAGAACGATAGGGGAGAGAGAGAGAGATGATAGAATGATAGGGAGAGAGAGATGATAGAACGATAGAGAGAGAGAGATGATAGAACGATAGGGAGAGAGAGATGATAGAATGATAGGGAGAGAGAGATGATAGAATGATAGGGAGAGAGAGATGATAGAACGATAGGGGAGAAAGAGATGATAGAACGATAGGGAAAGAGAGATGATAGAACGATAGGGAGAGAGATGATAGAACGATAGGGAGAGAGATGATGATAGAACGATAGAGAGAGAGAGGATAGAACGATAGAGAGATGATAGAACGATAGAGAGAGAGAGATGATAGAATGATAGGGAGAAGAGAGAGAGAGGATAGAATGATAGAGAGAGAGATGATAGAACGATAGAGAGAGATGATAGAACGATAGAGAGAGAGAGATAGATAGAACGATGAGAGAGAGATGATAGAACGATAGAGAGAGATGATAGAACGATAGGGAGAGAGATGATAGAACGATAGGGGAGAGAGAGATGATAGAACGATAGAGAGATGATAGAACGATAGGGAGAGAGAGAGATGATAGAATGATAGGGAGAGGGAGATAGGATATAATGATAGAGGGAGAGAGAGATGATAGAACGATAGGGAGAGAGATGATAGAACGATAGGGAGAGAGAGAGATGATAGAACGATAGAGAGAGAGATGATAGAACGATAGAGAGAGAGAGATGATAGAATGATAGGGAGAGAGAGATGATAGAACGATAGGGAGAGAGAGATGATAGAACGATAGGGAGAGAGAGATGATAGAACGATAGAAAGAGAGATGATAGAACGATAGGGAGAGAGAGAGAGATGATAGAACGATAGGGAGAGAGAGATGATAGAACGATAGGGAGAGAGAGATGATAGAACGATAGGGGAGAGAGATGGATAGAACGATAGGGGAGAGAGAGATGGTAGAACGATAGGGAGAGAGAGATGGTAGAACGATAGGGAGAGAGAGAGAGATGTTAGAACGATAGGGAGAGAGAGATGATAGAACGATAGGGAGAGAGAGGTGACATCAGAGACCACTCACCCATAATGAGGAATCACTAGAGATAGGCAGACACACACACTACTTTCTGCCAATGTTAGAAGGGGAAGAGAAACAGACTGACATATCTCTTCTTTGGCTCTAAACTCTCCACATTAACACAGCTGCCAAGCTGGGCTGGGGTCCACAACGCATCCCTCTCTCCCTCCATCCCTCCCTGTCTCTCTCCCTCCATCCCTCCCTGCCTCTCTCCCTCCATCCCTCCCTGTCTCTCTCCCTCCATCCCTCCCTGCCTCTCTCCCTCCATCCCCCCCTGTCTCTCTCCCTCCATCCCTCCCTGCTTCTCTCCCTCCATCCCTCCCTGTCTCTCTCCCTCCATCCCTCCCTGTCTCTCTCCCTCCATCCCTCCCTGTCTCTCTCCCTCCATCCCTCCCTGCTTCTCTCCCTCCATCCCTCCCTGCCTCTCTCCCTTCATCCATCCCTGCCCCTCTCCCTCCATCCCTCCCTGCTTCTCTCCCTCCATCCCTCCCTGTCTCTCTCCCTCCATCCCTCTCTCCCTCTCCATCCCTCCCTGTCTCTCTCCCTCATCCCTCCCTGCCCCTCTCCCTCCATCCCTCTATGTCTCTCTCCCTCCATCCCCCCTGTCATTGTCTCCCTCCATCCCTCCCTGCCTCTCTCCCTTCATCTCCCTCCTTGTCTCTCTCCCTCCATCCCTCCTCTCCCTCCCTCCATCCCTCCCTGTCTCTCTCCCTCCATCCCTCCCTGCCCCTCTCCCTCCATCCCTCCCTCCATCCCTCCCTCTCTCCCCTCCATGTCTCTCTCCCTTCATCCCTCCCTGTCTCTCTCCCTCCCTCCCTCCCTCCCTGTCTCTCTCCCTCCATCCCTCCCCTCCCTCCCCCTCCCTCCCTCCATCCCTCTCTCCCCCTCCCTGTCTCTCTCCCTCCATCCATCCCTCCCTGTCTCTCTCCCTTCATCCCTCCCTGCCTCTCTCCCTCATCCCTCCCTGCCCCTCTCCCTCCATCCCTCCATGCCTCTCTCCCTCCCTGCCTATCTCCCTCCATCCCTCCCTGTCTCTCCCTCCCTGCATCCCTCCCTCCATCCCTCCCCGCCTCTCTCCCTCCATCCCTCCCTGCCCTCTCTCCCTCCATCCCTCCCCCTCCCTCTCTCCCTCCATCCCTCCCCACCTCTCTCCCTCCATCCCTCCCCGCCTCTCTCCTCCCTCCATCCCTCCCTGTCTCTCTCCCTCCATCCCTCCCTGTCTCTCTCCCTCCATCCCTCCCTGCCTCTCTCCCTCCATCCCTCCCCGCCTCTCTCCCTCCATCCCTCCCCACCTCTCTCCCTCCATCCCTCCCTGCCTCTCTCCCTCCATCCCTCCCTGCCTCTCTCCCTCCATCCCTCCCTGTCTCTCTCCCTCCATCCATCCCTGTCTCTCTCCCTCCATCCATCCCTGTCTCTCTCCCTCCATCCATCCCTGTCTCTCTCCCTTCATCCCTCCCTGTCTCTCTCCCTCCATCCCTCCCTCCATCCCTCTCTCTCCCTCCATCCCTCCCTGTCTCTCTCCCTCCATCCATCCCTGTCTCTCTCCCTCCATCCATCCCTGTCAGCCATCCCTCTCCCTTCATCCCTCCCAACAGAAGAGACATAAACAACTCAAACCAATCAGAAATGCATAATGTGGACCCTCTCTTGAGTCACGGATGTATTCCCTCCCTAGATCAGCTAGTGAGCTGCGGTGGTCTTCAGTGTGTGGGTTGAATCGGGCTTGTTGGGAGGCTGTAGAGGAGATGTAGGGGGGAATCTTCAGATCTGTGGCTGAGTTCACACGTCTCTTTCCTCCCTGTCTCATTAACAGCTGTCTGGCTGGAGCAGACCAATACAGCTGTGTTTACTGTCAGTCTCCAACCCCCCCACACAGACACACACACACACTCAGCATAAATGTAGAAACTACTGGACTGTCTTCCTCTGGTATATGAGGAAGAGGTTGCAGGACTTAAGACAATTGATTCAAATATTCAAGCTCTTAAAATAATAATTATTACAGTAGAATCAGGTGTGTTAGCGCTGGGTGGGAACAAAAGCCTGCACAGTGCTCCCCAGGTTTCTCCCTGTAATGTAGTCAAAACAGATCAGGGTGGAGTGGTCCTCTCCTGCCTCTGGTCTGCTGCCAGAAGCTTCCGTTCAGTTCTGCTTCTAAGAGGTTCTGTCCAGTGTCCCACCACAGATCTGCCTCTGTTCAAAACTCTACTGCACAAATAGAAGCTGATTGATTGACTGATTGATGTTTACCTTCGGAACCTGCGGAACACCTATGGAACATTCCAGAACCACCTGACCCAGTCTGCTCCCTAGTGGGGGGGTTGACAGATATAGGGCTGGGAGTGGGGGTGTGAACACACACACACACACACACACACACACACACACAATTGGTCACAGTGCGAGCACCATAGTGGGCTACAAGCAGGAGCTGCATGACAACAAAGTCCCAGAGGTCCACGAACTGTCAGAGGGGACAGAGGGGGTACGAGGGGGACAGAGGAGGGTACGAGGGGGAAAGGGGGGTACGAGGGGGACAAGGTACGAGAGGGACAGAGGGGGTACGATGGAGACAGAGGGGGGTACGAGGGGGTCAAGGTACGAGAGGGACAGAGGGGGTACGAGGTGGTCTAGGGGGACAGAGGGGGTACAGGGGTGTCTCACCCCTCTCAGAGGAGAGTGTCTGGGAGGCTGTGTGGTCTGGGGGGACAGAAGGGGGTACAGGGGGACAGAGGTGGGTAGAGGGGGACAGAAGGGGGTACAGGGGTGTCACCCCTCTCAGAGGAGAGTGTCTGGGAGGCTGTGTGGTCTGGGGGGACAGGAGGGGGTACAGGGGGACAGAGGGGGTACAGGGGGACAGAGGGGCATCATCAGCACTTTAAAGTGAAAGGAGAGAACCTGGGGAAAGTCATACTTGTGTAAAAGTAAAGATATCTGAATAGAAAATGACTCGGGGAAAGTCCCCCAATAAAATACCACTTGAGTAAAAGTCTAATAGTATTTGGTTCTAAATAAGTATCAAAAGTAAATGTAATTGCTAAAATATACTTTTTATCATCAGTAAAAGTATAAATAATTTCATAATCCTTTAATGAGGAAAAGCAGACATTTTTATTGTATATATATATATATATTTACAGATAGACAGAGGCACAGTCCAACACTCAGACATCATTTACAAATGAAGCATGTGTGTTTAGCCAGTCTACCAGATCAGAGGCAGTAGGGACGACCAGGGAGGTTCTCTTGATAAGTGAATTGTGAATTTCACAATTTCCCTAGTATTTTTGGGTGTCAGGGAAAATGTATGGAGTAAAAAGTACATTATTTTATTTAGGAACGTAGTGAAGTAAAAGTAAAAGTTGTCAAAATAGTACAGTAAAGTAGAGATACCAAAAAATAAACTACTGAAGTAATACTTTAAAGCATTTGTACTTTACACTACTGAAGGAGAGAGACGGGAGAGGGACTTCCCTTAATTGGAGTGACAGGTGTGACTGAGGGCTAGTGCTGTTCATTAGGGTTCATTCAGGTGCTTTGTGTGGTGTCTGGGCCCCGACCATCACACAACCTTTTAATAAGACCCATCACACATCTATCACACTGTTGTCAGTTAGAGAGAGTGCTCACAGTAGACAGTGTTGTCAGTTAGAGAGAGCGCTCACAGTAGACAGTGTTGTCAGTTAGAGAGAAAGCTCACAGTAGACAGTGTTGTCAGTTAGAGAGAGCGCTCACAGTAGACAGTGTTGTCAGTTAGAGAGAAAGCTCACAGTAGACAGTGTTGTCAGTTAGAGAGAGCGCTCACAGTAGACAGTGTTGTCAGTTAGAGAGAAAGCTCACAGTAGACAGTGTTGTGAGTTAGAGAGAGCGCTCACAGTAGACAGTGTTGTCAGTTAGAGAGAGCGCTCACAGTAGACAGTGTTGTGAGTTAGAGAGAAAGCTCACAGTAGACAGTGTTGTTAGTTAGAGAGAAAGCTCACAGTAGACAGTGTTGTTAGTTAGAGAGAAAGCTCACAGTAGACAGTGTTGTCAGTTAGAGAGAAAGCTCACAGTAGACAGTGTTATCAGTTAGAGAGAAAGCTCACAGTAGACAGTGTTGTCAGTTAGAGAGAGCGCTCACAGTAGACAGTGTTGTCAGTTAGAGAGAGCGCTCACAGTAGACAGTGTTATCAGTTAGAGAGAAAGCTCACAGTAGACAGTGTTGTCAGTTAGAGAGAGCGCTCACAGTAGACAGTGTTGTCAGTTAGAGAGAGCGCTCACAGTAGACAGTGTTATCAGTTAGAGAGAAAGCTCACAGTAGACAGTGTTATCAGTTAGAGAGAAAGCTCACAGTAGACAGTGTTATCAGTTAGAGAGAAAGCTCACAGTAGACAGTGTTGTCAGTTAGAGAGAAAGCTCACAGTAGACAGTGTTGTCAGTTAGAGAGAGCGCTCACAGTAGACAGTGTTGTCAGTTAGAGAGAGCGCTCACAGTAGACAGTGTTGTCAGTTAGAGAGAAAGCTCAAAGTAGACAGTGTTGTTAGTTAGAGAGAAAGCTCACAGTAGACAGTGTTGTTAGTTAGAGAGAAAGCTCACAGTAGACAGTGTTGTGAGTTAGAGAGAAAGCTCACAGTAGACAGTGTTGTTAGTTAGAGAGAAAGTTCACAGTAGACAGTGTTGTTAGTTAGAGAGAAAGTTCACAGTAGACAGTGTTGTCAGTTAGAGAAAGCTCACAGTAGACAGTGTTGTCAGTTAGAGAGAGCGCTCACAGTAGACAGTGTTGTCAGTTAGAGAGAGAGCTCACAGTAGACAGTGTTATCAGTTAGAGAGAAAGCTCACAGTAGACAGTGTTGTTAGTTAGAGAGAAAGCTCACAGTAGACAGTGTTGTTAGTTAGAGAGAAAGCTCACAGTAGACAGTGTTGTCAGTTAGAGAAAGCTCACAGTAGACAGTGTTGTCAGTTAGAGAGAAAGCTCACAGTAGACAGTGTTGTCAGTTAGAGAGAAAGCTCACAGTAGACAGTGTTGTCAGTTAGAGAGAAAGCTCACAGTAGACAGTGTTGTTAGTTAGAGAGAAAGCTCACAGTAGACAGTGTTGTCAGTTAGAGAGAAAGCTCACAGTAGACAGTGTTGTCAGTTAGAGAGAAAGCTCACAGTAGACAGTGTTGTTAGTTAGAGAGAAAGCTCACAGTAGACAGTGTTGTCAGTTAGAGAGAGCGCTCACAGTAGACAGTGTTATCAGTTAGAGAGAAAGCTCACAGTAGACAGTGTTGTGAGTTAGAGAGAAAGCTCACAGTAGACAGTGTTGTTAGTTAGAGAGAAAGTTCACAGTAGACAGTGTTGTCAGTTAGAGAAAGCTCACAGTAGACAGTGTTGTCAGTTAGAGAGAGCGCTCACAGTAGACAGTGTTGTCAGTTAGAGAGAGAGCTCACAGTAGACAGTGTTATCAGTTAGAGAGAAAGCTCACAGTAGACAGTGTTGTTAGTTAGAGAGAAAGCTCACAGTAGACAGTGTTGTCAGTTAGAGAGAAAGCTCAAAGTAGACAGTGTTGTTAGTTAGAGAGAAAGCTCACAGTAGACAGTGTTGTTAGTTAGAGAGAAAGCTCACAGTAGACAGTGTTGTCAGTTAGAGAGAAAGCTCACAGTAGACAGTGTTGTCAGTTAGAGAGAAAGCTCACAGTAGACAGTGTTGTTAGTTAGAGAGAAAGCTCACAGTAGACAGTGTTGTCAGTTAGAGAGAAAGCTCACAGTAGACAGTGTTGTTAGTTAGAGAGAAAGCTCACAGTAGACAGTGTTGTCAGTTAGAGAGAAAGCTCACAGTAGACAGTGTTGTCAGTTAGAGAGAAAGCTCACAGTAGACAGTGTTGTTAGTTAGAGAGAAAGCTCACAGTAGACAGTGTTGTTAGTTAGAGAGAAAGCTCACAGTAGACAGTGTTGTCAGTTAGAGAGAAAGCTCACAGTAGACAGTGTTGTTAGTTAGAGAGAAAGCTCACAGTAGACAGTGTTGTCAGTTAGAGAGAAAGCTCACAGTAGACAGTGTTGTTAGTTAGAGAGAAAGCTCACAGTAGACAGTGTTGTCAGTTAGAGAAAGCTCACAGTAGACAGTGTTGTCAGTTAGAGAGAGCGCTCACAGTAGACAGTGTTGTCAGTTAGAGAGAAGCTCACAGTAGACAGTGTTATCAGTTAGAGAGAAAGCTCACAGTAGACAGTGTTGTTAGTTAGAGAGAAAGCTCACAGTAGACAGTGTTGTCAGTTAGAGAGAAAGCTCAAAGTAGACAGTGTTGTTAGTTAGAGAGAAAGCTCACAGTAGACAGTGTTGTCAGTTAGAGAGAAAGCTCACAGTAGACAGTGTTGTCAGTTAGAGAGAAAGCTCACAGTAGACAGTGTTGTTAGTTAGAGAGAAAGCTCACAGTAGACAGTGTTGTCAGTTAGAGAGAGCGCTCACAGTAGACAGTTATCAGTTAGAGAGAAAGCTCACAGTAGACAGTGTTGTGAGTTAGAGAGAAAGCTCACAGTAGACAGTGTTGTGAGTTAGAGAGAAAGCTCACAGTAGACAGTGTTGTCAGTTAGAGAAAGCTCACAGTAGAGGAGAGGAGACATTACTGAGAGGAGACATTACTGAGAGGAGACATTACTGAGAGGAGACATTACTGAGAGGAGACATTACTGAGAGGAGACATTACTGAGAGGAGACATTACTGAGAGGAGACATTACTGAGAGGAGACATTAATGTGTGCTGAGAGGAGACATTATATATATTATATAATATGCTGGGCTCTATATTATATTATAGTGAGTGAGTGAGTGAGTGAGTGAGTGAGTGAGTGAGTGAGTGAGTGTGTGTGAGGCAGTGTAGGAGTGTGTGTGTGTGTGTGTGTGTGTGAGGCAGCGTAGGAGTGTGTGTATGTGTGTGTGAGGCGGTCTGTGCTCCGTGCACCAGGTCTGGTCTGTGCAGGTCCAGGTGTGCTGTTGACATTTTAATCAGGACTGAATCAGCTATAGAGAGGTTTCCCAGAGCTACCTCTGCTACAGTTACTGAACACATATGCACACACACATATACACACACACACACACACAACACACAGTGACAGCGTAAATCAAATGTCCTAACGTGACTGACCACGCAACCACACTGCACCCTGTGGCCTCAATGACATCAGGCCATCACCAATATCCAACGGGTCAGAAATGACACCCACTCCACAACCCCCCTGAATACCAGAGGTCTGCTCACATCAAACCTATCATCCCAACATGACCTGGAATCAGTCCAGACTAGACCACTTTACTGGTAATGGGGGGGGTAGAAGGAGAGGAGAAGAGGAGAGAACTAGTGAAGGAGAGAGGGAGAGGAGAAGAGAAGGAGAGGAGAAGAGAAGGAGGGAGAGGAGAATGAGAGGAAGAAGAAGATGAGAAGGGAAGAAGAGAAGAAGAGAATAAGAGAAGGAGAAGAAGAGAAGAAGAGAAGGAGAAGAAGAAAAGAGAAGCAGAGAATGAGAGAAGTTCAAGGAGAGCAGAGATGAGAAGAAGAGATGGAGAGGAGAAAAGGAGAGCTGAAAGAGTGAAGAGAATGACAGAGGAGAAAGAAAGAGAGACAGACATTAACAAGGACAGGGACACCAGATATATATATATGGTTCTCACCTGCTAATCTCTGCTCTGGAGACACCCACTTGTGGACTGACTGACAAGTAGTCTGGGTCTCATCTCTCTCTCTCTCTCCTCTCTCTCTCTCTCTCTCTCTCTCTCTCTCTCTCTCAGTGTCTCTCTCTCTGTGTCTAAGTGTGTGTCTAAAGGTGAGAAGGTCTCTCTCTCTCTCTGAAAAGAGAAGTCAGAGTCTCTAAACTGTGAAGGTTAAGTATGCAGGTGGCCTCACTTGTTCAAGGTGCAGGAGAAAATGCTGGGCTCTGATTGGCTGCTGGGGAGTGGGGGGGAGGGGGAAAACCCTAACAATGGGACTTACCACAATGGAGTCTGGGTCTGTATGCGAAGCGCAGTGTCTGAGTGTGTGTGTGTGTGTGTGTGTAGTGGTGTAAAATGTGTTATATGATATCTAACAGTATGACTCAGTAAATGGTTACCCCTAGCGATATATACATATATTTTAGGTCCGGTCCTGGTCAGCCTGTTGTTTCTAATGTAGAGAATAGCCGTATCCGTCAGTGTTGTAGACCTGCCGGTCTGTAGAAGGTTCTAATCGATACATCCTGTTGAATCCCTGATATATAACGAACACATACGACTGCAGTACGGGATGGAGGATACGCCGGCAGCCAATCATTACCAGTTGCGTGAATATATTAGTTTACAATGTAATAAAATATCTCTTCAGAAGACAATTCTCATCCCTTTCTATTGATGGAACCCATCCCTCATCGTCATGGAGAAACACTTTGATAGACTCCCTCATCGTCATGGAGAAACACTTTCATAGACACCCTCATCGTCATGGAGAAACACTTTAATAGACTTCATTAACATCATCTTGCCTTGTCTTATCAGGGGTCTTATTGATACAGGTATAAGTCCTCAGCACTGAGGGAGCCAGCCAAGGCCCTATTTACAAACTCACCGAGTCCTCGTTGACCCCATTGACACATTTTCCTAAGAGGCTTCTCATAACCGCCCTGATGGGGACACTGCAGTCAAACGAAGATATTTGAACTGTTTTCTGAGTGTCACTGGAACACAGGGGAACACACTGGGAACACACTGGGATCACATGGAGAACACACTGGGAACACACTGGGAACTCACTGAGAACACATGAGAACACACTGGGAACACACTGAGAACACACTGGAGAACACACTGGGAACACACTGAGAACACACTGGGAACACACTGGGAACACACTGGGAACACAGGGGGAACACATGGGGGAAACACTGGGACTGGGAACACACTGGGAACACACTGGGAACACACGGGGAACACACGGGGAACACACGGGGAACACACTGAGAACACACTGAGAACACAGGGGGAACACACTGGGAACACACTGGGAACACAGGGGGAACACAGGGGGAACACAGGGGGAACACACTGGGAACACACTGGGTCACTGGGAACACTTTGATAGACTGGGAACACAGGGGGAACACAGGGGGAACACAGGGGGGACACAGGGGGAACACACTGGGAACACACTGGGAACACACTGAGAACACATGGGAACACACTGGGAACACACTGGGAACACAGGGGGACACAGGGGGAACACAGGGGGAACACATGGGGAACACACTTTGAACACACTGGGAACACACTGGGAACACAGGGGGAACACACTGGGAACACACGGGGAACACAGGGGGAACACAGGGGGAACATGGGGAACACACTGGGAACACACTGGGAACACACTGGGAACACACTGGGAACACACTGGAGAACACACTGGGAACACACTGGGAACACACTGGGAACACACTGGGAACACATGGGGAACACAGGGGGAACACAGGGGGAACACACTGAGAACATGAGAACACACTGAGAACACACTGGGTCTTATCAGGGGAACACACTGGGAGGTACACTGAGAACACACTGGGAACACAGGGGGAACACACTGGGTCACACTGAGAACACACTGTGGGGGTGTCACAAAGGAACACACTGAGAACACACTGAGAACACACTGAGAACACCTGGGAACACACAAACACACTGAGAACACACACTGGGAACACACATGAGACATGGGAACACACTGGGAACACACTGGGAACACACTGGGAACACACTGGGAACACACTGGGAACACACTGAGAACACACTGGGAACATATGAGAACACACTGAGAACACACTGAGAACACACTGGGAACACACTGGGAACACACTGGGAACACAGGGGGAACACAGGGGGAACACACTGAGAACACACTGGGAACACACTGGGAACACACTGGGAACACACGGGGAACACACTGAGAACACACTGGGAACACACTGGGAACACAGGGGGAACAAACTGGGAACACACGGAGAACAAACTGGGAACACACTGGGAACACACGGAGAACACACGGGGAACACACTGGGAACACACTGAGAACACACTGGGAACACACTGGGAACACACTGGGAACACACTGGGAACACACTGGGAACACACTGGGAACACACTGGGAACACACTGGGAACACACTGGGAACACTGGGAACACAGGGGGAACACTGGGAACACAGGGGGAACACACTGGGAACACACTGGGAACACACTGGGAACACACTGGGAACACACTGGGAACACACTGAGAACACACTGGGAACACACTGGGAACACACTGGGAACACACACAGGGGGAACACAGGGGGAACACACTGGGAACACACTGGGAACACACTGGGAACACACTGAGAACACAGGGGGAACACACTGGAACACACTGGGAACACAGGGGGAACACACTGGGAACACACTGAGAACACACTGGGAACACAGGGGGAACACACTGGGAACACACTGAGAACACACTGGGAACACACTGAGAACACACTGGGAACACACACTGGGAACACACACTGGGAACACACTGAGAACACACTGGGAACACACTGGGAACACACTGGGAACACACTGGGAACACACTGGGAACACACTGGGAACACACTGAGAACACACTGGGAACACACTGAGAACACACTGAGGGAACACACTGGGAACACACTGGGAACACACTGGGAACACACTGAGAACACACTGAGAACACACTGAGAACACACTGGGAACACACTGGGAACACACTGGGAACACACTGGGAACACACTGGGAACACACTGGGAACACAGGGGAACACACGGAGAACACACTGGGAACAAACTGGGAACACACTGGGAACACACAGAACACACTGGGGAACACACTGGGAAACACACTGGGAACACACTGAGAACACACTGGGAACACACTGGGAACACACTGGGAACACACTGGGAACACACTGGGAACACACTGGGAACACACTGAGAACACACTGGAACACACTGAGAACACACGGGGAACACACGGGGAACACACTGGGAACACACTGGGAACACACTGAGAACACACTGAGAACACACTGAGAACACACTGGGAACACACTGGGAACACACTGGGAACACACACTGGGAACACACACTGGGAACACACACTGGGAACACACTGAGAACACACTGGGAACACACTGGGAACACACTGGGAACACACTGGGAACACACTGGGAACACACTGAGAACACACGGGGAACACACTGGGAACACACTGGGAACACACTGAGAACACACTGAGAACACACTGAGAACACACTGAGAACACACGGGGAACACACTGGGAACACACTGGGAACACACTGGGAACACACTGGGAACACACACTGGGAACACTGGGAACACAGGGGGAACACACGGGGAACACACTGGGAACACACTGAGAACACACTGAGAACACACTGGGAACACACTGGGAACACACGGGGAACACACTGGGAACACACTGGGAACACACTGGGAACACACTGAGAACACACTGGGAACACACTGAGAACACACTGGGAACACACTGGGAACACACACTGGGAACACACTGGGAACACACACTGGGAACACACTGGGAACACACACTGGGAACACACACTGGGAACACACTGAGAACACACTGAGAACACACTGAGAACACACTGGGAACACACTGGGAAACACACTGGGAACACACTGGGAACACACTGGGAACACACACTGGGAACACACACTGGGAACACACACGGGGAACACACGGGGAACACACGGGGAACACACGGGGAACACACGGGGAACACACGGGGAACACACTGGGAACACACTGGGAACACACAGGGAACACACACTGGGGAACGTCCACAGTCGTCCTCTCTGACACTACTACGAAAACACTCATCCATCTGTCCCCTGAGGCAAACTACGATCCAACAGTCCTTAACTATTCTCTGTATATATACTTGTTGAAAGACACCTGTGTTAACCAGTCTGGTTATTCACTGACACGGTTTGGTAAAAGACAGCATGTCTTCCTAACGCATTTTGTTTTAGCCATTTTGTGAGTATATTCCTTGAGGGAAGTTCACATTAGTTAATAATACTAAAGAAGAAAGGCTCTCGTAGGATTTCCCTAATGTTGGAAATGATGACAGCATGGTCCTTTCAGCTCTCTGCTATCTGAGACCAAAATCTACTCTGAGGTAATATAGAGACTGCCTCAGGTCTACTCTGAGGTAATATAGAGACTGCCACAGGTCTACTCTGAGGTAATATAGAGACTGCCTCAGGTCTACTCTGAGGTAATATAGAGACTGCCTCAGGTCTACTCTGAGGTAATATAGAGACTGCCTCAGGTCTACTCTGAGGTAATATAGAGACTGCCACAGGTCTACTCTGAGGTAATATAGAGACTGCCACAGGTCTACTCTGAGGTAATATAGAGACTGTCTACTCTGAGGTAATATAGAGACAGGTCTACTCTGAGGTAATATAGAGACTGCCACAGGTCTACTCTGAGGTAATATAGAGACTGCCTCAGGTCTACTCTGAGGTAATATAGAGACTGCCACAGGTCTACTCTGAGGTAATATAGAGACTGCCTCAGGTCTACTCTGAGGTAATATAGAGACTGCCAGGTCTACTCTGAGGTCAGGTCTACTCTGAGGTAATATAGAGACTGCCTCAGGTCTACTCTGAGGTAATATAGAGACTGCCACAGGTCTACTCTGAGGTAATATAGAGACTGCCTCAGGTCTACTTCCTCACTAGAATCTGATGGTTAATTATATTGTCTGTTGGATGATATCAAGATATGAGTCAGGGGTGATAAGAGAGGAGATAACATTTAATTAAACTTCAGAATTAAATTAATTCGTATTCTGATCATTTCTGGCTATGAAAGTGAAATATAATTTAACAGCGATAACTTATGTGAGTGAGATATAAAAGCACACAGTACGTTTCCGTTGGAATTTAAAATGTAAAAGATGGATAAGTAATTACCCAATCATTACTACAGTGTTGCAAATTCCTATAAAGGGAAAATAGACCTACTCTAGTTGGATAAAAAATATATATTGTACTCATCAACTTAATGTGATTTCATTCAGATTTTTGATAAGATTGTTAATGAAAAACACAATGGCTAAAAATTATATTGGCAACATTCTATTTTGGGGCGCAACTCTATAATCTCATACCGGATAATCGTAGTTTGTGTGTTTTGGTTTAAACCCGTTTTGACATTGTTAGACTGGTGAGAACAACTACAGCGAGAGTAGCGCAGTCACTGTGTCTGTCGCACACTGGCCTATAACTGTGTCGTTCTGATCGCACACTGGCCTATAAGGCCTGTCGCACAAAACAACCTTAAAATAATATCAACAAGTATAGAAGATAACAGTGTAAATACATTAGAATAGAATAGAATATAATAGAATAGAATAGACCACCAACTCTTCTGCGTAAACTGCACAGCAGACCATATTAGCGGTCTAAATCAATTTAGTGACACGTCAGATAACTTGAACGACTGAAATTAGCTGTTGCTGATACATCCGCTGACAAAGCATTTCAACAACTTAATGGATTCATTCATTTGTCTAAAAAAACTATAAGCGACCTAAATGTCAGAGGTCAAACTCGACCACTAAATAATTAGACCCATTGACCTAAAATGGAAATGACCTAAACTCTCACCTACAAGAAAATGAAAATGAACAAAGTAATTGAAACTTCAGCCTAATAATGAAGATCGCATAATTTAAAACGAGAAATAAATAGTCATTTACAAAGCCAGTTGTTCTACACGTCGGAAAGAAAACTATTCAACAGAAAATCCCGTTCTTGAACACTTATAGTCTCCATTTTGACCACAGCCACGAAGTTCATTTAGAACAGTTACCCGGGTTTGCAGATGTAGGTCTACAGCACGTACACAAACTCCACATTCAGCAAAGAGTTTAATTAACCCCAAAGCTGTGTCACACTCCACATTCAGCAAGGAGTTTAATTAACCCTAAAGCTGTGTCAAATAAAATAACTGTATCAAAACGTCAACTCTGCGACTCTCGGGGAGGCTATTTTGAAAACTTCTATAGGTGAAATGAAGCGTGCACAATGGGGAGAGTTTAAACTGATACAAAAGCGCATTAATTCCCTAGTTGAAAAGTAACAATAAACATTCATTACAGTCCGTGGCCGGATATAAAATAATGTGTCCTTACTTGTATCGTTTAGTTGCGCGACGGTTTCCCCCTGAGCGTTCGGCGTTCCAAAACTTCCTCCAGAGTTCCAGTTCTAGAACGAAGTCTCTTCGTTGAGAGAACAACTTTATGAACGACCGATTATACAAGTATGAGTTTCCTCCCGAGAAAATAAGACAAATTCCACCTCCGTTAAATTACACTTGGCACGGGAGTTCCTTTTTGTCGTTGACTAATTTCACAACAAGTTCCACAGAAAAGTTTTTCGGTCCGTTCCAAAAGAACCCGCTCGGTTCGCTCCTCGGTCTCGGATATGGTTCTTAGCTCCTCTGTTCACGGCGGTGGAGACAGTTGTTTGCTCCGATGACATAGCTAGCAGAGCAATAAGAAACAGGTGTACAATACAAATTATTTCGCGATTAGTTGCTCCGTCTCCAAACGATTACGCAGCGTCTCTATTTCCCGCAAAATAAACACATGCGAAGTAATCCAGATCGGGAGATGACAGACGCTGCTCCGGACAGAGCGCGTGAAACAAAAGAAAATATGAACTACGGTATGATGACTCCACTTTGAGTAGCCTACTCCAGCCTGCTTACGAACGAACGCCAGTCACACTCAAGAAGAGAACGTTTCTCAGTAGCAACACCGTCAGAGCCTGAGGATATCCAGATATTTATTGTTCCCCTTCAAGTACGCTTTCCTTTAATAAATCCCCAGCCTGCTGTAAACTCCAGTCCCCGGCGGCGGGAGCCGTGTGACGGGCAGAGGTGAAGTCTCGCACGGGGGCGTCCGGTAGCGGTATAGTTGAAGTGAGCGGCAGAGAGCGGATAGCCTGACAACTTCCACAGTCCTCTAGTCGATGTTCGCGGTCAGAGAGAGTGAGTTGGGAGAGTTTCGCCCAGTGCTTAGCCCATGCGCCTGCCCTCCTCGCAGAGCTGTCTTCGGAGCGGGGTAATAAAGTAGCAGGAAGGGGATATCCCAAAGTACCCCAGCAACTCCCACAGGACTGGACAGGAGCGCGCGCAGACACAGACAGAACAAGTGTTGATTGACAGCCATCACCAAGGCCGGGTTTTACGAGATGCCCGCGCATTTGTCATGTTTTGTCTGAAAACTGTTTCAGAGTTACTATTGTACTATAGAGTAATCAGAACACTGCTAATTTTAGAATAAAACCCAGAGATAGTTTAATGCTACATTTGTTACTTGTTTGATCATTTCCTTTAGTATTAAATCCATAGCAACCACTGAGTTCTACACGTTTTATTTTTAAATATGACTAAT